>NC_071087.1:8128191-8380691 GCF_027358695.1 Spea bombifrons | reverse complement strand
AATACTAATTATTATTTTACAGTCTTTAACATATATTTAATGATACTCTTAATTTGCTTTAAATATTTTTCTAATTTTTATTTAAATCAATGTACGGGAGACGTATTCCCCAAATATATAATATAAAAAAATGATTTGAAATGTACAATTAAATGACAATATTAACCTACAGCTTCATGGTTTATCCTGCATATTATCGAAGAAAGATTCTTACTATGTAAGAAAAAAAAATGCATTCCTATTAAAGACAATGACAAGTCAGAAGAAAGTTTTTTTTCTCATAATTGACAGATTTCTGCAGCTGAAAACCAAGAGAAAAATAGAAGCATCAAACTAGAAGCATCAAATTAGCGAGAAACCGTAATAAAAGACGGACACTTTGCTAAAAGTGATGTCACAATTCTAGGAACTCAGTCTGAGACCTTCGGTAATCGCATATTAAGAAGGGGAGGAATGTAAGTGACTCGACCCAGCGAGAATGTACAGATAATTCTTCCCAAAAAAATTAAAGTCGTATAGGAAAATCCTATTATGAATCTCTGCTAACCAGCGAGGTTGAAATTTTGTAAGATTTAGCTAGGGATGGAAAAAACGTAGACTTGGAAATGTGAGGATTATAATGTATTGTTTAAAATGTGGCCAAAGGGACCATTGTGTCCTGTGAGGACCATTGATCTTGGTCTCATCTTTGGGCACTCGTGCATCCCTCTAGAATTACAATACGGTGAAATGATTTATAATTACTGGATAGGGTACGTTCCTAGTATATGGAAGACCACCATGATCTCAGGACCCCACTGGCCACCTGGCACAATGGGCAAACTTCCGGTAGGCTGTTGGCAGACAGACAGTGCCCCATACTTACCCAATCTGCCACCTTGGTGGCCGATCAGATACTGCTTTGTGCGGCCACTGGCTGGATATGCCCGGCACGACTGTTATGTATCCAGCCAGTAGCCACTGGCCTTAAAGTGCCAGGGCCACCTCTTCGTCCCAAAGTCTGGCCCTGCATTATTCTTCTGATGGACAAAAAACCCTATCTATCACACCAGAACTCTTGGGGAGTTTGAGAAGACCTACTAAGGTTTATTCACAAAAACGGTAGTTTGCAGGGTGAGTGGGCTGTGTGTTGAAAACCATCAAGGGGAATTCAATTTCCAGAAATAAATGTATTTCTATTTAAGTGTTCTCTTTTTAAATCTCATGGCTCATCAAGCAAAGACAGATATTGAATGAATATTGCAATGGAACAAATTATGTATTATAAAAATGTAATGATTATAAACTGGAGGGGGGGTACAAACCTATACACTCGCCTTGGGTGACCATTGGTCTAGCACTGGTCCTGGCCATCAGCCAATAATTCTTGTGAGAAAGTATTAATTTATGACAAAGAGGAAATAATCAAATAATATAAAATTAAGTACGTTAGAATAGACTTTTTTGTATTTTGTTATTGTTTAAGTCTTGTTTAAGTCTTTGTATATTTTTGTGTTTCAAAAAGCTTCACAACTAGAGATGATGCATTTATTCCTGTTCTTCTTAGCCGAAGCATTATGTACAAATTGTCGAGCTGTGGTTTGACATGCGATACTTCCTAAGTGTTTATGATAATTGTCATATGTTCTTACTTCCAACAAAAGCTTGTAGAAATAAATGACATCTTTTATTTGTTACGTTGCTTTGTTTTTTTTAAGCTTAGTTATTAAAATGTTATTGTACATATGATACACCATGTGTCAGGATATCACCCAAATCATCAACCTTTCCACAAAACCAAACAGTAAAACATTTAAATTTGACTTTACTTTATGAAAAATACTGAAAGATCAGATTTTTATCAAAGAGGATAACTTTTTGTTTGGAAACACTAAATTTTAACTATTTGAAGCTGTGTAAGTTCTTAATTAAATGCTGTGTGCCAGCCACACCAGCAGATGGCAGCACTAACAATTTGTCTGCGAACATGTTTTTTTTTGTCTATCTATCTTGTTGTGAAATCCTCCTAGGTTTTATGGTCAGAAAATGTGTTTTAAAATCCAGACATATGTTTGTAGGTTGATTAACGTACATTTTCTCATACGTAACATTGTGATTTACGGCAATTCTCAGGCAATTTGTCACTATTTGTATTAGCGACATAGCAGTTATGGCGTTAGAACAATGTAATACCATAAAACTCATTTTCCATACACTTAATTTCTTATTATAGTAAAATTTACCCTCAACCTTCTTATTTCAATCCTAAAAGATCCTTTACGCATTTTCTCCTTTTCATACCTAAATTTATCAGATACCCCAAAACAGGGGGAAAAAAATAAAAAGGTTTTTTTTATTATTTTTTTTTTTTTATTATTGTTTTTTTACATCTTTTAAATTTGGATTTGGGTTACAAACAAACCATATCAGCCTCTTATTTTTTTGCCGTTCTAGATTTGGCATGTAAAACTTGTTTCGGTTGTTATTCACCCCATGGTGTTCAAAGTTAAATCGTCTGTGAAATAAATAAAAATACTTACTCTTTTTATCATATAAAATAACCCAAAAAATCTGTTTGAGGCTGTTAAAAAGCTTGCTCTGGCTGCTAGGACGGATCATTTAGAAGGCTGCGTATTATAACTTTTTTCTTTTTCTTCTTTATGAATGAGCACATAAAGTGAATATGGTTTTCTATTACATGCATTTTATTTTCATTGTCTTTTTATCTTAAAAATCTATTTTAATTGTGAATGATTTGCATGTTCAGGCACTGCAAGCCATTCATGATAATCGGTAAGGTCAATCCGCGCTTTAACGTTTGAAGTACTTGGCTGCCAAAATCACACATTTTTAAAACCTTGGTGGATTCATATTTGTGGTAATTTCAGTTCATCTTGTGCTTTTTTCTTTCTTTTAAGGCCTGGGAACATATTGCATAGATGATTCGCTTGTTGAAAAGACTGATTGGAGTCTATAAAATCCTTGCTGTGCAATATGTTGTAAGCTTCGCATACTCCATTATGCCAACACATTTCGCAGCTTGAGTCCGGGTTGTTGCTGGTGTCAGTCCTGCTTTGCAGTTAATATAAAATCGGTTATACGTTCTGTATTCATGCGCTGTCCACTTGACTAGGTTTGGTATCTCTATACAAGAAAGCTATGAAAATATCTACACAGGGTAATTGGGTAACAAGAGTGGCTTGAACCAATTCATGACATATACTATAATATATATATATATATAAAAGTAAAAAAAGATGTAGCGACTCATGTTTCTTTTAAAAAATGTGAACTGTGTACTCTGGGAAATTTATGCCATTTTAAATAATAACGATAATTAAAAATGCCCCAGCCACTAAATTTCCACCCCTGTATGGCCCCTACGTCACTCTGCCACAACAACCGAATTCCCATTCCTCCACACCCCCCTAGGTTACCCCTCCTCGGCCACCAAATTTCCACCGCTCCACTGCCCCATATTACTACCAGCCTAAAATTTCAGGAGCGCAAAGTCTCTGTTTCCACAGACTTCTATTTCAGTACTCCCTCATGAGATGTTTGAGTGTCAGAATATGATATCATGTTCCGGAATTCTGCATCAATAGCTGGCGCACAGTGTGAGTGAGCACTGAAGCAGAGATCTGTAGGAACAGACCTCAGACTCACTTCATTTTGGGCTGGTTAGAGGGAGATTCATAATCTCCTCAATTTTGCCCCAAACAGCTTATCTATGCCACTTTTGCCCCCAAACAGCTTGGCTGTGCCATCATTGCCCCCAAACAACTTGTCCGTGCCTTCTTTGCCCCTTGCCCTCCCTTCCAACATACACTCTGGCGCACGTGTGTAAACACGCTTGCACAAGTTACACATACTTATTTATACTTACTAACACACACGTACACATTCATTCTAACACACACTTCATTCTAACATCTCCCTTGACTTACACATCTATGCTCACACACACAAACACCTAAACATCCATGGTCACACACATAATTACAGATCTATTCTTATACACACACAATTACACACCCATGCTCACACACTTATATATACATAGAAACATACATGCCCCACTCCTACCCGCTTACCTCATGCCTTTTGGGCATCTTTCTGTCACGTCACAGCAAACCCCTTAGCAGCGAGGTGAATTGTATAGTGTAGGACTCACCTAAGAGGTTTGCCGTGACGTGGCAGGCGAGCTTCCATTTTAATGGCCATTGGAGTGAAACTAAAAACCTCCATTTGTCTCAATAAGCATAGGGATTTGGGATAGCGTGCAGGTAACTATTTTTTTTGGTGTTTATTCTATGTATTTTGGGCTGATGAATACTATAGCCGTTGCTGCCGCCCAAGAGTGATGGGAGTTTGAGCGCAGGGCTTTCTTCTGTGTGTTTTGTATCTCAATTTTGTATTTCACAGCCAGGTTACAGTTGCTGCCGCCCATCCCATGCGGGCTTTAAGAAGACATTTAAGGATTTAAGTAGAGCCCATGAGAAAGGCATTGTTATGTAAAAACTCAGACCTGAGATAGTGCCTTCGGTAAAGAAATATTGAATCAGAACTTAGAATTTCGATAATTTTAATAAATTGAATTACTTCTCCATCATGCATTATAATGTTAGGTAAATACGATAACAACAAAAATATTCTTGAACTGCCAAACTTTCAGGAGAAACCAATCTCCAGAGTTGATTCCATAGACTGTAATTTCATTCTCTACTTTTGCTTTTGTGCTCTTACTCAACCCAAAGATTTTATCAACACTTTTTCCGCACATCCAACCCCCTCCTCAAGCCATGTTCACGCATTTCTTATTGTCATTTCATCACTTGTTGAACTGTGTCTTATCATAACTCCTACACATCCTTTACTCTGCTTCCCTATTATTAAATGCCTTTTTAGCCTCTCCTTTGATCCGGAACCTTCTCTTTTGACCATACATCAAGATTTTTTTCTAAATACATTGGTTTGTCTTCAAATAAGCCTCCTATTTTTCTTGGCATGTGCACTGGAACATGGAAACAGAATTTCATCAGGTAAGAACCATTTCGCCCATTTTTCTAGTTAAAAAACTCAAACCTTAATCAGTCGTTGGTCTCGTCTTAAATTCCGGAGCCATATGCCTGTTCCATGCATGTTTAAAACCCTCACCGTATTACCCTCTACCACTTCCGATGGGAGTCTTTCATTTATCTACAACCTTCTCGGTAAAGTAAGACTTCCTTACATGACATCTAAGCCTCTGAGCCTCTAGCTTTAGATTGTGATCTCTTGTTCTAACAGTTAAGTTTCCTTAACCATGATTCTCCTTTTTAACTTTCCGTGCACCCGCACTATATATATATATATATATATATATATATATATATATATATATATATAGTTATTTTAAGGACAGATAATGTATATTTTAACATTTAGTATAAATAAATAAATAAAGAAAACATTTGGGAAAAACATGACTCGGGCACTATATATTAACATAAAATGAAACACATAAATAAAACACAGGAGACATGAGGTCGTTGGAAAGTGTAAGGCCACAGCGCTTTATTACTGTGACAAAAATGGAAGAAATTAGTTTTAAGAAATATGAGATAGGTTATGCATCGATTAACCTGTAAAACCATAAACATTGTTAAATAACATTTTGTAGGGATATCCCGCCAAATACCAACGGGAACCGTTGGGTCGGAACACCCTACCCTTTAAAGTTCCCCCAGGGACTGAACCCGTGGAGAAATTTAAATTAACATACATGTCGGCATAACAGCCAATTGTAAACATATCAAACCTATCTCTAAAATTCAGCCATAGACTACGTTAAGATAAAGAAAGGCGAATAAATTGGGGAGGGAGGTCGGGGATTCACTGCTTTTAATGGATTCACTGCTTTATAAGGCTGGTAAATAGTATCTGACCAAAGGCAGGAAAAGGGGGTCCCATAAATAGACAGCCAAAAAACCCCTCCCAACAGGTCGAGGAACCCTATAGGATGTCCCTTAGATGACCCCTTACATCCTGACAGCCTGCTTACTGTTAATACAGGCCCAGTCATGCAGCCCTTTCTCTTAATATCCAGGGCTTGTCTTTATTTTCTAAAATGTTACCGTGAAAATGGTCCCCAAACCAATTCAGTTGACCAAAAATCCCAGAAAATATATTAATGTAACTTTCTTAAAATATAAACCTAACCTATGGATGTTTTTTAGAGAGTATGTGGCACAACATGGAACATCTCCATACCTTTTTCCATACTTGAAATTTTCAAATTTTATTTTGCAATGTCCGTCTCATTTGGGTCTGTTTGGCGGCCCACCAGCTCAAAATACCCCCACAAAATTAGGGGACAACGCAGGGTTTTTCTACTAGCCAATCCCTGGCGAAGGGAACATTCATTTTCATTGCTTTTTTCACCAAACGTTCCATATTTTTTAAGGTTTGTTTGCACATGGCACGCTCATTTCACTTGGCAATAGCACACCGAATAAGTAGACACACACAAAATAAAGAGTTATAATACACAACCCAAAAGCAGATTAGTTAATAAAAGACACATTTTCACAAATATGGCAACCTTTTGCTTTTCTCATGCAGCTGCTTTTGTGGTCCACAACTCATCAGTTTGAAGGTGATGGGAGTTATCATCCACAAAAGTGAGTACACAAGCAAAAGGCTGACATTTTTGCTCGTGCTAAACTTCTGTCAGCAGGTGGGTTTATGGCGGTTCCCGATGACTGCCTCTGGCGCGAGTCCCCTGCACCCGAAACCGCCATTCGGGGATCCAACCCACTGCTAGATAACTCCCCCCCCCTGTTTTTTTATTTTTATTAGAATTTTTATTTCCGTTTTCTCACTTTACTAAGGCTGCTGATTGGTCGACAACCAGTCCGCCTCACTCAGTTTGCATGAATGAAGCATCACCTTAAATCAGAACACCATGCATTCATTCATAACGGAAGTCTCGCATTATCATGCGATTGTGCAAGAATTCCTGCAAGGCAAGGGTGCGTGGCGGTCTTCCCTTATAATTCTCGTCCCAAAAACCATTTACTATTTTAGTCTCCCTCCTCTAACCTCTATGAGCCAAACGTCAAGCTGACAACGTATTTCTCTTTAACTTTCCTGTTGGATTTTGGGTCTGTTCACTAAGAATTTGAATGATCACTTAACTAAAATCACAAGACTTGACTTTCACATGCCCTTGAACGCAAAAACTAGAAATTTGAGTAAAAAAACAAACAAACAAAAAAAAAACACACCTTGGCTAGTATAAAAAAACAGTTCCTGCTCACGGGGGATGAGTGGAGCTTGGATATGGTCCTCCATATTGTTTATTCTTTTATAATTTATTTTTATATGTTTTTTTTGTTGTTGCCAAACAGCAAATAAATAAACACCACAATATTATATGTTGGTAAAAAACTAAATAAAAAAAAAGAGAACAAAATGGTCAGATATCTCTAGATTTTGCTACTTGCCCATGCATAGGACTTTTAAAAGTAAGAACTAATGTATTCAGCTCAAATAATATAATCTACTTTTTTTTTTTTTTATTCATTTGATTATAAACTTTCATTAATATGCAAAGTTGGAAGCAGTTGTCACTCCGCAGATTGCAGCCCGGGAGAATGCCTTTAAAAAAAAGAAAATTTAGAGGAAAAAACAATGACCACTTTGATAGCTCATTTGCATACCCGTACATCGAATCTGATTCCGTCTGCAGCGCTTCACCGTGTGCGTTCAGTCATATGTACTCGAGTGTAGGTGGCATATGAATGAGCCTAGAAAAAGTTTTTCGGTATCAGAATGTATTTGGTTACAAAAAAAGCAACAAAAACCACAGGTCGGAATATTATAGTTACATTTTATTTAACTTTATAACAAAAGAAATGTGCCTGAAAATGGGGCCGGGGTATGAACGTAAAAATGAAGCCCCATGGCTAAATCTATAATGAAATAAATAAATATTAATACACGACATTCCACGGTAAATAAGGGGATCCAAGAAACAGCAAACATAGCAAATAGAAGCATTATATCGGTCCATGCCGTCCACTCACATTTTAATAATAATAATTTAAATAATTAGATTTATAGGTTCCATTTCTCCATTTTATTAAAGTCCATAGAAGAAAATAGATATGAAAAAAAGAAAAAAGGAGTAGAGAGGAGTGCTTCGGAAAAAGCATAATCATGTCATAGAAACATATAATTTGATGGACGATCGGAACCCTTCAGCCCATCTAGTTGGCCCTTTTTTCCTGGCGTAAAGACCTTAATCAGTCGTTGGTCTCGTCTTAAATTCAGGACCCATATGCCTATCCCATGCATGTTTAAATTCCTTTACTTTATTAGTTAATACCACTTCTGCTGGGAAGCCCCTTTATCTACCACCCTCTCCTATGATTAAGACCAAAGCGAGTATCACATGATCCTCTTGTATTATTTTATTATCATTTAAATATTATTATTAAATGCCTGTATACAGAGGTTCCCGGAGTTGGTGTGGATATCATAAGCTGATGGATGACATTATATTCATAATTACAAAATATTATTATTTGTTATTTTGGGTAAACGTAACGATTTTATATTGAGTTCCCCGATTTCTGATTGAAGTTGTATGTCCGCTCTGCGATTGTTATGTTGAGATCCTTGAGTTTCAGTTCAGGATAGTCCTTGGATCCTTCCAGTTTCCATCAAAGGTAACGTATAAGAAACAGAAATTATTTCTGGGTATGTTGGTCATAGCGGGTGAAAAAATAGTTTGAAAATGCAAGAAATGGTCCTAATTCTAGTCTTTATCCTTAAAAATACAAGCATAATCACAGAATCCTGGGCAATGTGTGGTTATCCCAAATAATGTTTTTTATTTATTGAAGTACACAGCAAGAAACAAATCATTTTATCTGTCAGATATCTACCCTTTTTCTAAGAAAATGGGTAAAAATGGTTAAAAAAAAATGCAAGCGACTGATAACTACATATTACCTAAGTCTCTTTAGTAGTTATTTTTAAGAGAAATCACCCAAATCTTTTAAAGAGAGCTCAATCAAGTGTATGCTTTTAAAAGTTCTGCAATAGTAATAATTTAGATTTTCTACTTAATATTTAACTAGCAGGCCAGAAATTTCATAAACTGACTTATGACAAACGTGGCAGCCTATGACACAGTCACGTTTAACGGCACCATGCTCCTTGGTAGGACCCATTCTACTTCTAACGTTTGTCTATGGAGATGGCTTCCTAAACTCAATAATTAGGAGGAGTGTCCACATACTTTTGGTCATATATACACTCTATGTACAAAAGTATTAGGACACCTGACCATTGCTGGGATAGAAAAGGGCCGTCCCCAAACTGTTCCCACATTGTCAAAAATGTCTATGCTGAAGAGGACATACCAAGACATTTCGGACAATGCTCTGATTCCAACTTTGTGGGAACAGTTTGGGGAAGGCCCTTTTCTATTCCAGCAAGACTGCGCCCCAGCACACAAAGCGAGCTCCATAAAGACATGGCTGGATGAGTTAGGGGTGGAAGAACTTGACCGGCCGCACAGAGCCCTGACCTCAACCCCATCGAACACCTTTGGTAAGAAGTAGAATGGAGATTGTGAGCCAGGCCTTATCATCCAACATCAGTGCCTCACCTTACAAACGCTCTACTGGAAGAATGGGCGAAAATTCAAACAGAAACTCCCCAAAATCCTTCCCAGAAGAGTGGAAGCCGTTATTGCTGCAAAGGGGGACCAACTACATATTATGTATTTTGTCTATGTATTGAGAACACTATGTCATAAAAGTTGGTGTAATGGTCCGGTGTCCTAATACTTTTCTCCATATTGTATGTGTGTGTATGTATGTATATATATATATATATATATATATATATTTTATTTTTTTTTGTTTTGTTTTTTTAGCTACACTTAGGGGAAAACTTGTCTGCCATTCATAGAATGTCAATTCCCGCCTGTGGAAATTTTAATGCAAAAAACTGTGTTATGAAGCAAACTTTCCTAACCAGTTAAAAAAAAAAATAACCAGGAAGAAAATCGGGTAATATTCAATGTTTGCGCACTATTTCCACAAATGCCACAAATACTTCATATGAACAAATGTTAACTGTTCATCCAGGTAATTAATTGGGTAAAGGACTAATTCAAGGGTAAATTCATCAACCATTTGTTCCATAATATTAAGTATTAGCACTAAAAAGGTATATGCATTTCCTTATGGGGGATCTCATTCTAATTATGCCCTGGACATTTATAACAAATATATATATATATATATATATATATATACTTAAACGTAATAATTAACACTTTCATAATTTGAATTTATATGAATATTTGGGCTCATTCTGATTCATCAAATTTGTGATTAAATATTGATAAAAAGACAAATTAGCCTTCAATGTTTATGCCAAAGGGATAATTCTTAAAGAAAGGCTGTCAGAATATTTATAATAAATTTATATAGCAATATTAATCGCTATACATAGTATATATATATATATATATGTATATATATATATATATACACACACACATATATATATATACATATATATATATATATATATATATATATATACATACTTTGTTATCTTTATGATCTTTTAATTTCCAGTAAAAAAAAATATATATTTTTTTGTGCTATCACTATAATCAGTTGTTCTCGCAGGCACCTCGAGAAATTGAAAGATAAAATATTTTTTATGTGTGTAAATTGGACCATTTAGGTCATTCTATGTTCCTCATTTTACACGTTATGAAAGAATATAAAATGAAATGAAATAACCTTCTCACAGAACTCACAGAGAAGTAACCTTCTCTGTGAGTTCTGCTTGGCTTTTTGCAGTTGCATTTAGCTTGGACACACAAGCGAATCCTGAGCTGGGGCGAATCTCCTAAGTGACATCTCTAAGTGAGGAGTTACAAGCAAAGAAGGAGTTAAAAAGCAAAAAGGAGGGGAAAGTATACATCCTTGTTATTCCATATATATTTATATATATTTTGCACCTTACTGTCTGTTTTTGCTAGTTATTTGAGCTATCCCCATTGCCAAGATGTCCTCCATGTTTGACAATGCGGTCAGGTGTACATCTTGCTCAATGTATGCAATCATTGATCAGCGCTTCGAGGGTGCATATTGCTGTGCGAGATGTGTGCAGGTTGCTCATTTGGAAGCACAAATCCTGAGTCTAGAGGAGCAACTGGCAACACTGAGATCTATTGACAACTTGGAGAGGAGTCTGCTGCTCACTGAGCAAGCTTTCTCGCGGGTAGAGGTGGGGGAGGATAGCGGGATGGAGGTACAGGACAGTCAGGCAGCTAGCTGGGTTACAGTTAGAAGGCGGGGTAGGGGGAAAAGCGCCAGGGAGGCTAGTCCTGATCTAGCACACCCCAACAAGTTTGCCCGGTTGGCAGATGAGGGGAATGTTAGTTCAGAGTTAGCAATACTGCAGCAAGTCACTGCCTCTGACCGCCAGAGCGGTGTCTGCTCCAGTAAGGAGGGAAGGACGAGCACAGGGCAGGCCAGACAGGTGCTGGTAGTAGGGGACTCTATTATTAGGGGGACAGACAGGGCAATCTGTCACAAAGACCGGGATCGCCGAACAGTGTGTTGTCTGCCTGGCGCTCGAGTTCGGCACATCGCGGATCGGGTTGACAGATTACTGGGAGGGGCTGGAGAAGACCCAGCTGTCATGGTGCACATTGGCACCAATGACAAAGTAAGAGGTAGGCGGAGTGTCCTTAAAAATGATTTCAGGGACTTAGGTAGCAAGCTCAAGGCAAGGACCTCCAAGGTAGTATTTTCTGAAATATTACCTGTACCACGTGCCACACCAGAGAGGCAGCGGGAGATTAGGGAGCTAAACAAGTGGCTCAGAAGCTGGTGTAGGAAGGAGGGGTTTGGGTTCATGGAGAACTGGGCCGACTTCTCTGTCGGATACAGGCTCTACGGTAGGGACGGGCTGCACCTCAATGGGGAGGGTGCAGCTGTACTCGGGGAGAAGATGGCCAGAAGGGTGGAGGAGTGTTTAAACTAGGGAAAGGGGGGGAGGGAAACTACAATATAGAAGGGGAAGATAGTATAGATAGAGAGCTGGGGCATATAAATGTACCTGGGGGTGGAGCGGAGGGAGGGGTTAGAATAGTTAATAGGGATAGGCTTGATAGGAGAAAAAACCATACACCTCTAAATTGTATGCTTACTAATGCCAGAAGTCTGACCAATAAAACTGGCGAACTGGAGTTAATAATGTCTGCAGAAAATGATGACATAGTGGGTATAACAGAGACATGGTTGGATGATAGCTATGACTGGGCGGTTAACATACAGGGTTATAGTCTATTCAGGAAGGATCGAAAAAAACGAAAAGGGGGAGGAGTTTGCCTTTATGTAAAGTCCAGCCTAAAGGCCACACTGCGGGAGAATATATGTGAGGGAAATGATGATGTGGAGTCATTATGGGTAGAAATATATGGAAAGAAAAATAATAAAATACTGATCGGGGTTTGCTATAAGCCACCAAATATAATTGAAGCAGCAGAAGATCAATTATTAAAGCAAATAAACAAGGCAGCAAATCACAATGAGATGGTTATTATGGGGGACTTTAACTATCCCGACATAAACTGGGAAACCGAGACCTGGGAATCTCATAAAGGAAACCGCTTTCTGACTATAAGTAAAGATAATTATCTGTCCCAAATGGTACAGGACCCAACCAGAGGGGGCGCTCTACTGGACTTAATATTAACCAACAGACCTGACAGAGTAACTAATGTGCAGGTCAGAGGGCACCTAGGAAATAGTGATCACAATATAATACATTATAACTTGTCGTTCAATAAGGGAACTCTTAGAGGAGCCACAAGAACTATGAACTTTAGGAAGGCAAAGTTTGATCAACTAAGAGAAGCCCTTAACACTGTAAATTGGGAAAATGTCCTCAAAAACAAAAGCACAGATACTAAATGGGAGATTTTTCAAAATATCTTAAATTCTCACTGTGAAAAGTACATACCGTATGGGAATAAAAGTGTCAGGAGCAAGAGAAAACCAATGTGGATAAATAAAAATGTAAAGGTGGCAATAAATGGCAAAAAAAAGGCATTTAAGCTACTAAAACAGGAAGGCAGTGAGGAAGCACTAAGAAGCTATAAAAGCAGCAAAAGTGGCGACAGAAAGACTCATTGCCAAAGAGAGTAAAACAAACCCCAAAATGTTCTTTAACTATATAAATAGTAAAAAGGTTAAAAATGAAAGCGTCGGCCCCTTAAAAAGTAATGAGGGAGACGTTATAGACGGGGATCAGGAAAAAGCGAATCTATTAAATATATTCTTCTCTGCTGTATTCACAGAGGAAAATGAAATGCCAGGTAATATACAGCAGGATGAGATAAATGCCCCAGTACATGTCGCCTGTCTAACCCAGGAAGAAGTGCAGTGCCGCCTAAAAAAAATCAAAATAGACAAATCACCAGGTCCAGATGGCATTCACCCCCGCGTTCTAAGGGAGTTAAGTAATGTAATAGACAGACCCCTATTTCTAATATTCAAGGACTCTATAGTGACCGGGTCTGTTCCCCAGGACTGGCGCATTGCAAATGTTGTGCCAATATTCAAAAAGGGGACAAAAAGTGACCCGGGGAATTATAGGCCTGTTAGTTTAACTTCTGTTGTATGTAAACTGTTTGAGGGTTTCCTAAGAGATGCTATTTTGGAGTATCTCAATGAAAATAAATGTATGACTCCATATCAGCATGGGTTTACAAGGGATCGGTCCTGTCAAACTAACCTGATCAGCTTTTATGAGGAGGTGAGCTCAAGACTGGATCGGGGAGAATCGCTGGATGTCGTATATCTTGATTTTTCCAAAGCATTTGATACGGTGCCACATAAAAGGCTGGTACATAAAATGAGAATGCTTGCGCTGGGGGAGAATGTGTGTATGTGGGTAAGTAACTGGCTCAGTGATAGGAAACAGAGGGTGGTTATTAATGGTACATACTCTGAGTGGGTGACTGTTACTAGTGGGGTACCACAGGGGTCAGTTTTGGGTCCTATTCTTTTTAATATATTTATTAATGACCTTGTAGAGGGATTGTATAGTAAAGTATCAATCTTTGCAGACGATACTAAGCTCTGTAGCGTGGTTAACACAATAGAGGACAGTGCACGATTACAAATGGATCTGCATAGGTTGGAGGCTTGGGCTGGGATGTGGCAGATGAGGTTCAACACGGATAAATGTAGGGTTATGCACATGGGGAAGAAAAATCCAGGCTGGGAATATGTATTAAATGGGAAAACACTGGGGACGACTGACATGGAAAAGGACTTAGGAGTCTTGGTTAACAGTAAATTTACCTGTAGCGACCAGTGTCGGGCAGCTGCTGCTAAGGCAAATAAAATCATGGGGTGCATCAAAAGGGGCATGGATGCCCATGACAAGGAAATAATTCTACCATTGTACAAGTCACTAGTCAGACCACACATGGAATACTGTGTACAGTACTGGGCACCAGTGTACAAGAAAGATATAGTGGAACTGGAGAGGGTTCAAAGACGGGCAACCAGAGTAATAAGGGGAATGGGAGGACTGCAGTACCCAGAAAGATTATCAGAATTAGGGTTATTTAGTTTGGAGAAAAGACGGCTTAGGGGGGACTTAATAACTATGTATAAATATATAAGGGGGCAGTACAGAGATCACTCCCAGGACCTATTTATACCCAGGACTGTATCTATAACAAGGGGACATCCTCTACGGCTGGAGGAAAGAAGGTTTCTACACCAGCACAGACGGGGGTTCTTTACAGTAAGAGCGGTGAGACTATGGAACTCTCTGCCAGAGGAAGTGGTAATGGTAAACTCAATAAAAGAGTTTAAAAGGAGCCTGGACGTGTTTCTTGAAAGCAATAATATCACAAGTTATGGATAGTAGATTAATAGGGACAGAACGTTGATCCAGGGATTTATTCTGATTGCCATATTTGGAGTCGGGAAGGAATTTTCCCCCTGGTATGGGGCAATTGGCATCTGCTTCATAAGGGTTTTTTGCCTTCCTCTGGATCAACACGGTAGGGACACAATATGTATATAGGTTGAACTTGATGGACTTTGGTCTTTTTTCAACCTTATGAACTATGTTACTATGTAATTTTGAAAAGTTTCCCGGTAATGTGGTCCCTTCAACTAACCTATACTTTTCTTCAATGAAAGGTCAACAGTCTCCAAGAATCCCATTTCATGCTGCTTTTTAATAATTGACTCATAAAACTCACTTGGGCAAAAAAACGGTTTGTTACAAAAAAAAAATAATGAAAGCTTTAGTTGTGAACAGCAGTGCACATGGTCTACTTTGTACAATAGAAATCGTATAATTTAACTAATTTATTATTTTCAATCCATTCATCCATTTTTCTTTTTTTGCCATTTTCTTTCTATTTTATTGGGGGGGGGGGGGTTTAACAAAATACAATAGTTGTAATAAACCCCAGTAACATAATAATGACCAAAACCAAACCATGGTTATAGCAGCCACATTCAATAATGTGTATAGACGTTATTATTAAGTGTGAACCTCATACAAAGGCAACGATAAAGCAAAAGAAGTTCCAGAAGTGCCGTTCCATGGCAAAGGTTACTTAATATTACACCCCATTAAGGCAAAAAGAAAATGTGTACAGTAACATTTAATATAAAAAAACTACCTGGCAGGTAGGCAATATATTTATTAACATTTAGCCATTTTTGCTCAAATAATCTTCCAAGGGCATCTAAGAAAATGAAATGTTTCTCACCCCCGACTCCAGCTCCCACATACACAGTTTATGGAAGAGAATGGAAGTAATGAATGTTCTTCATGGATACCAAATTGCAATAATAAAAAAAAAAATGTTCCTTCATATCAAGGCTGGTCCAAGACATTGTGCTGCCTGGGGCCAAAAATGAAATACTGCCCATTGCCCCACAAAAAAAAAAAAAAAAAGCCACCAAAACCATACTTTCAACCAATCCATGCCCATATCTATTATGTCATGTTCTATGAAATGGCCATCATTTTAAAGGGAAGTTAGATTGTACAAATTTTGCGGTTGAAAAGCCTACAAAGCTTACAAAATAGTTGGATATGTGGGACGGACACCTAAAACTGAAGCTTGGATGTGACTATTTTATGACGGCGGGAAGGTGCGGTGAATCCCAGAATATCAAGATTACTTCTTGTGGAAAATAAATGGTTCAGTGGATAACGCAAACAGAAGTGTTGAGAAGAGGCACGAAACAACCAAGCCACCATGTCAACTGCCTTTTCAGGATCAGTAGAGTATTCAATAAAATATTGACAGTCGCAATAATGCTATCATGTACCTCTCTTCCCAGCACAAATCCTACCTGATCAGATAAACCTATATATTGAGATGTTGGCCTATAGTCTCTATAGTATCTAAGATCTTCACCCTGCTAAGAACTCAGAAACTGTCCTCCAGAGCGGATGAGGACAAAATGTACTTATATGTAGATAAAAACACTAAAACACTATACTTTACATATTTCTGGTAATTGTAACACAATTTGTTTACCTACTGTGTGTCCCGTTTCTCCTGGAGGAATACCAAAGGAAAACTCGGTTCTTCACGTAAGACTCCATCAAGTAATTATCTCCCTAGGAGAGATGATCCCATTTAGTAATGAAATAAAGGCTCAAAAACAAAAAAGAAGTTTTCACAAACTTTACGGTGTTTTAATAAAAATGTGTCTGTGCCCGGGGCCTTCCCACTAGCAGTTAGTCAGATGGCTGACGTCGCTTCCTCCGGTGGGGTAGGATTGATATATTTGTTTTATATATCTATTTTGCCCATGGCAGACTTGGTTGGGGCATGTTATAGTCAGCATAATATTTGCATCGGTTTCTGTGATCTTTTGTACATGAGCGCAAGCGAGCAAATGTTCCAGGCCACATGCCAATATTTTGCTTGCTTGATTTCCATATTATTAATTATTATTATTATTATTATTATTATTATTATTATTATTATATGGCATCAACATATTCTGCAGAACTGTACAAACAGGACAAAACAATACGACAGACACAAGAGGGAATACTAATAAATAAGTATTGGATTTACTATATGAGCTCAGTGTTTCCATGATAACCTGCAAGGAAGATGGATGGTACATGAATTAAAATATCTTCTACATTGTGTTTATTCATGTGATAATAAAATATGATATAATAAATCATTTTTCAAGACAATGGAGGCAGGTAAAGAAAATAGCAACGCAAGTATGATGCCAGATGCTATTTTAATGCATTGTAGATAATTATTTCTAAAAGTTGTATGAATATATGATAAATCAAGTGATATTCTCTGTCAGAGAATAATAATATTGGATTAAGGAATAGATTTTCTATTTGCAAATGGTCATTTTTTTTTTTTTTTTTTTATAATTTTTGAAACTGTTGCGTCCTTTAATTTGATTAAACTAATTGCATATAAGCCAAGAGAAATAAATTAATGGGGGGAAAAAGTAAATAAAACTAAAATCAAGATTAAGTGTCATATTTCAGATTATCCATAATATTAATTCTTATACCCGGTATAAAGTCATTGGTATAAACCGTCATTGGACAATGACAATAATAATTGTGATATTTTCCATTATATGTTGTTCTAACCAATTGGCTAGGAAATAGAAGGGTAAAAAAATCTTAAATACCCCCCTCAAAAAAAAATAAAAACTACAAACAGGGCAGATGGATACATGCGCACCCACAATTCTTTCTACTAAGGAACAACTGACACATTCTGGGGTCAAACAGAAGGCACCATGGGCAAGCAGGCACGTGCTTGCAGCACCCAGGCGGCCATTTTGAAAAGTACCAGGAACTAGCACAAGCGTCATTGAGGTAAGCATATGTTATTATACGTAAATTTGCCATCCGTTTTGCAATTACGGTGTTTTTATGATGTGTCACACTTACATGTAGTCAACTCTGTCAGTCACACTTTTATCGATGACAGGTCCACACTAGTTTAAAGTATTATATATAAAATTTACTCGTGTTATTTGCCCTTGGGCTGGGCTGACGGTGGAATTCCATTGCTGTTCTAGCAGAGGAAACACGGAGAATTAATGCAAATGTGTACAACATGCCTTATTTATGCCTTTCCTGGAAATGGATGTGCTCTGTAAGAGCGGTAATAATGAACATAATAATAACTTTAAAATTGAGCATTAAAAATGCACAAGCGTATGTCTTGTTGGATGTCCTATATATTAACACTAACACAACAATATTTACTAAAACACAAATGTTTAGGGAGTTACGCAAGGGCCTTCGACTTAAAATTTTCCACATTTCAGGTGAAGGCATGCTCTTTGAAAGAGAACATTTGAAATTTACTGCTTAAAGCCAACCCATCCCCTCCATAATATGTATAATTAAAAACAAATATCTTTTAAAAATACTAAACAGGGGTCTGGAACAGTCTGGAATGGGTTACAAGAGCTCTGGTACGCTAGTAAACCACGGTGACAGCCATTTTGCAGTAACAGAGAAAACATGGAACAGTGATGAACCTTCCCAGGAGTGGTCGGTCCACCAAAACTCCTCCAAGGAGCGCATCGATAACTAATCCAGGAGGTCACAAAAGAACCCAGACTCAAATGTAAAGAACTGCAGACCTCAATTGCTTCAGTTAAGGTCAGGGTTCATGATTTCACAATAAGCAAGAGAGTATACAAAAATGGCATTTGTGGGAGAGTTGCAAGTCCAAAATACTCTGCGGCCTGATAAGCCTTAAGCGGAACACAGCGTTCCGCAATAAGAACATCATATGAACAGTCAAAGATGGGGGTGGTAGTGTCATGGTCTATGACTACTTTGCTGTTTCTGAACCTTGACTTGACGTGACTGATGGAACCATAAATTCTGCTCCCTACCACAAAATCCTGAAGAATCTCCAGCCATCAAATTGTGAACGAAAGCTCAAGCACAGAGTTATGCGGCAGGACAATGATTCAAAGCAACCCTGAATGGCTCAAAAGAATAAAAAAAATGAAGGTTTAGGAGCGGCCGATCAAAGTCCTGACTGCTATACGTTTTTATTAACTCTTTATTTTCAATAAACAAAATGATCACTTCAAAGCTGCAATTTTTGTTTACTCACATTGCCTCAGTCGTACGTGAAAATTAGTTGGATGCTTTGAAGGATTAAAATGTGACAAATAAGGAAAAATAGAAACCAGGAGGGGACAAATATTTTTTTACATTATAGTATATAAATAGTGGACACCATTAGATCTGCACTCGCGGACTCCCACTGCGTTTAAAAACGTCTCAATCGGAGACTGAAACGTTGAATTTATTGCCACCTGCATCAGAAAAATTTAGCTTTTTGATTTCAAATGCCCTGAAGTAATATAAATTCATTTTGTGTTAAACGCCACATGCAGGATACCCCTGGATTGGTAGAAAACGTGGTCTTCTAGTGTAATGATACAAACAGTTCACCAGTCTTCGAAATAGAATGGTTTATTTTGGGCAATACACTTTGGGCCGTTATGAATAATCCAACACTGTTATAAACGGTTAACTTATCAATGGAAAGCACAAAACTGCAAACACAAACCTAGCTCTGTCTGAGGACCGACTAAACATACAGGAGAGACTCCAGGAGAAGCACTGCCTCTCTCGGTTGACACTCCTGACATGCCCCACTCCCACTCATTCCCCCCTTAAACGGGAGTGAGGCCTGTGACATCAGAAGGAGTGCCCTCAACGTCAGCGGGAATGTCCATTGATGTCAGTGGGGGCCACTTACTGATGTCAGCGGGTAGCCCTGGAAGCATCCGGCGAGTGGGGCTCTGGGTAGCCGAATAAACGCATTCTCGTGCAGGCACTCACAGCTTCTTAATAAACAAAATAAAAGAAAAACTATTTTCTTCATACATAAGAGGCTGTAAAATTCACTTCGAGTCCCAACCTAGAGACTCCTCGCAATGGCCCCTCTCTCTCTCGTGGTCAAAATCGCAGCACTTTTCAAACCCAAGTGATTCGCCTCCATGATCTACCTGTGCAGCTCCTACCTGTGCACCGCAGGCAGAATTTTAAAGGTATGACTGTGCCCCCTTTTTGGATGCTTTAACCCTTTTTTATGGGGGGGAAGGGTTTATACACTCCATCACAATATAATCCAGAAGATTCTTGACGAAGGTCTCCTGTGTGGGACCGAAAAATCAGTTATATTAAAAAAGAAATCTTTATATATTTTTGAACAAGCCCCGTGAGTGCATCAAATGTTTTCTGTATTGTATTTCTGCTGTTCGAGGGCACCTGGGCGGTTATGTTATTGAGTAATTATGAAATCCCACTGTTAATAATGTTATTTCTTTAATGATTTAATAAGAGAACATTCTCTAAAAATTGCCCTCATTTCTAATTAAAAAAACTAATAATTTTACCGTTACAGTAAAATCTGTTGTGTACTGTACATATCTGAAATTTACGCGGTTTTTTTTGCCCTTTTTTCTGTGCTTCCTTATGCTTTTAAGTTAAAATTGTAAACAGATACAGTAGGAAAATAAGTTGTTGTGTACGTACAAACACATATTGGGTTTTATGCCGATAAACATGAGGTATGCCGCACATCTGCCGGGAAAATACCAAGTGAAAACAGAACAATGCATTGTAATAAATTATTAATCATCGCATAGGGGTAGGATTAATGTATCCGAATCCGTACACGGTCTAAGAAGAACTGAGAGTTTAAACCTAAATGAATCCCACAGATGCCAATGGTAATATTTTCAGGTTTTCCTCCAAGGAGAAATGGCGGTGGGGAGGATTATTCCAGTTCATTTAATTTTGTCACATCAGAAAACAACCCTACACTTTGTAAAATTAAGCTAAATCTGAGTTTATTTTTAATATATGTAAATGTAACCCTATATTTCGATTATATCTCCTCTTTAACGAGAGGTTTCTCGGATAGTTCCCTGTGTTAATGGTTGAGCAGGTGCATTCCTAAACAATCCAAATAACCACGGCACAGTGAACAGACAGAAATAATAAATCATTAATTAGTGAACCGCCACAAACTCGCCTTGTTATTTCTTATATCAATCGGTAATAGTCTTTAGTAAAATGGAATATCTGTCAAAGTAAAAAAAAAAAAAGGGATAAAAAGACCAAAAACAGGGATGGAGGATGTAGTTTTAAAATATAATAATAATAATGATAATAATAATGGTAAGCCCTTCATACTCCCCCCTCTACTTCCCTCTGGTATGGTGGATGAGCCACCGTTTTGTTGCCAGGAGAGTCAACAGAGATAAAGTTATAAACCGATCTGCATTCGATGGCAGTGAATTCTAAAATAACCACTGGTTGTGGCAAAGCATGTGTATATACTCCTGTGCACCAGCAGCACCTAGTGGTTATAGGGTGCATTGCACCCTCCATACAATTATGGGGCCCCATTCCAATCATTCACTCTCCTGCAACTAGAAAAATGTAAAAATGAAATGCACTTGCAAATAACTTTTGAATTAGGGTGTATATGTGAGTTGTTTTGAGAATGTTAGCCTACAACTGAATTTTAATCTCGTTCCTTGTGTTAACATTTACCTGAAATGACCACTAGGCTTCTTAGGGAATAAACTATTTTTATATTCACTAAAGAAAAGCTTTTGTTGTGTTGAGTAAATAAAGTTAAACGTGTGTTTATTTTATTAAATGGCGCTTAACATTTAATCTCTTTTTTTTACAATAAGTGCTTTTTCACGGTATTTTAATCTATGAAAAGGTGTTTAAGAGATCAAGAGTCAGAATTAAAATGGATTTGGATCTGAAAATGCCACAGATGTTCAGATGCACTAAGTGCCATTCCTTTCATCAACACAGGCCATGACGAAGGTATATTTTAACCCCTTAATGACAAAGCCCGTACATGTACAGGCTCAAAATGCATTGTTTTCAATGGGTTTAGGGACCCCCCATTGTCCTTAAGGGGTTAATGCTCCAATGTTTAAAGGACAAGGGATTTTGCTATATTCTTAATTGGTGATATCTATTATGTTTACAGCCTTTTAAAAGTGGAAACAATGTTATATATATATATATGATTCACCAGGGGCCTGCGCACTCATGGTGCGCAGGCCCATGGTGAATCCAGTCGTGACAAGGGCTGCCATACATTAGACGCCGGTGGTCTCTACAGTGTTACGGTTTTACGCCTGTCGCTGGTCGGTGTAGTTGACAGTTATTAAGTGGTTGTTTTAACAACTAACACTTTATAGTTATATTTCAGGGCTTGCACGTGTTTACAAGTGGGTCCCTGCCCATTGTATAAACACACAATATAAATGCTGGGCAGGGATTGATGGATGGATTACATTGAAGTTAGAGCTTAATGACCACCCTTTAACCCCTTAATGACAAAGTGCATTGTTTTCAATGGGTTTAGGGACCGCCCATTGTCCTTAAGGGGCTAAAATAAGCCCTGGGCGAGAGTATGGGGCGCATGACTGACGGGACGGGTGGGTCATGTGGTGCGGTACATGCATTGCCATATCGTTTCATGTTTTTCATGTGTTTATAATAAAGTTATTTTATATCTGTGTCACTCCACATTGACGCCACCTCAGTCATTAGAGAGAATTCCCATGCTGGCAAGAGTAAATAGTGTTGCGTGCGTGGAGGAGGTGAGGAGCTGCCAGATAGTTTTATGTCTCTTGCATTTGTTTCAATGACAGGTAAATAAGCTAGGTATATTATGAAAACCATATACATATTTATATAACTATGTCCCCTTTTTCATTTCGTATTACGTTTTATTCTACTATTTGTAAACAGGAGCGCCACCGCATGTGAGATGACACGTGATTGGCCTCTAGGATCTACTTGAAAGGGTTAACTAGATATCTCCAAAACAAAATAATTGTGACAAACAGAAGGCCCAAGCTACAGGAAGGTTGGATGAATAAATGTCGTTGCGGTAAAAGCTGCGACTGCCACATTTCCCTTTAATAACGCAGCCGTTTAATAAAAGCAGGTATCTCCCTCCGCACACTGAATCATAGAGAAGTGTTTTCTAAGAACCCGAAGCACATTACATTTAATTATCATACCGGTAACATGATCTTTATACTGCAATTTCACAATTTGTTTTTAATGAACATATCCCCTATTAGAGCGATTGCTGGGAGGGGAAAAGCACATCAAAGAAAATCCCTGGGCTGCAAAGTTGAGTTAAAGAACTAACTTTAAATAGCACAGACTGTTAAGAGAAAATTTAACTGTAATACATAAAATTGTAAATGAGCTGGGTAATGTCAACCCTAATTACCTTTTTTTCAGTTTTAATAGACGTAATAAGCCAAACGGGCCTAACAAGAAATTAGCAAAAAAAATCTTTCTACCAGATGTGAAGATGTACCTTTTAAAGGTTGTTTAAAATGTTGCGCGGCGTTTGCTAAGTAGAGTCATTCTTTCTTACATTTGAATGCAATTAGTAAAATCCCAAATCCTCGTCAAGGTAAGACGATGCTTTAATTATCTCTCAGGTACTAATGGTGAATGATGTTCCCGTGTGCTTACTTGTAGGGCAAGGGGAGCAGATTTCAGGTGGCTCAACAACACCTGTATCTTGGACAAAGTACGCCAGTTCTTCTAATTTATCTTTTTTTTTTCTTCTTTTTCTTCAATTCCCATTGGAACTGGTTTGACTTTGCTGCATATGACATATTAACCGGACAGCCAGAACACATTGTTCCAGCTCCCCATACAAGACTCAGAAGCCATCTGTTCGTGTTACAGAAGGGACACGCGGCAAAGGAAACGAATACAGTCAGATAGCGCGTCATTTAAAGTACTCCTCAGAAAAAATGTCTGACGTTTAACCTATTATATGCAAAAGTTGTCTATACCACCCGGCTCATTGTTAAGCACAGCTTCTAAAAATAAATGTATCAGTAGCCAAAGAATATAATTGCATTTACAAATAGCATTAAACAGTGTCAGCATTAACAGTGTTAATAGTTATAAAAAGTCTTTTTTTTCATTATATAATTATATGTTTAGAATGGTTTTTTTTGTTTATATATTGCTTTTAAAAAAAATATATATATATGTATAACATTTATCAAAGCAAGATAATGTAAATTTGGAGTAAAATGAGACATTTTGGGGGATTGCCTGGAAATGCTTGGAGTGACTATGTGTTGGACTGTCTCAGAAGCCTCTTTACATAGTTTACACCTTGGGTTCTATCTGGTGGGGTAGATGACAGCCTATATGGATCTGGTGCTTCGGGCCTGTTCTTGTGCTAAGATTATCAGTGCCTCAGTGCCGTCTTTGAATTGAGCCAAGTCTTTGAATCCAGCCACTGGTAGGATTTTCCAGTGTCGGCCCCCTCAGCTATTTGTTTATGGAGCAGCCCATGCAGGGTCTTGGCTTGCTATAATACTTCCTCTACTTGGTCTTTTTTCCATGTCTGTTGCTGGTTTGGGCATTCTCTCAGAAGCTCATTTTTGAGTGCCACTTTACATTCTGTGTTTCATCCAGGATGGTGGCTTTGACACTTACCCTCCCCACCCACCTTCTTTCTGGCTGGTATATAGTCTCTGGGTGTTGGACTTGGGGTGGAAACCTCCATACATTGTGAGGAACTTCTGGGCATCACAGTGCCCATATGACTAAGGGATACCAAGGAAATTGTAGCTGGTCTGTATGCCTGCTATGTGCCCTGCTGGTAGTCTCATCAGTTTTAAGAATCTTCCCTCTTTTTATCACAATCTGGCTGCACTTCTCCAGTCCGAATGACATCCCAACGTCTTCATTGTAAATCTGTGTCTGGTCGATCAGCGAGTCCAGGTATCGTTCACAGCTCGATATCATCCATGTAGAGGAGGTGTCTAATGGAAGTTCCACACTTGTACCCATATCCAGTCCTTGTGATTATCTGGCTAAGGGTATGAAGAACAGCAGCGAGGACAGTTCATCACCTTTGTATATGCTGCACTTGATGGTCACTTGTGCTAGCTGCCTTGAGTTGGCTTCCAAAATCCTGTTGAGTACTTAAGAAAGGTCCTTTGTTGACTATGTATAGCTTCAGGCATTCACAGAACCATGTGTGTGGCATTGAGTCATATGCTTTCCTACATTCATCTTCACTATGTTGAAACGTTGGATAGCTAGCTGTTTCTCACTTAGTGTGGATGTAGGTCTTCTATCCATCCACAGTTCTCTCATGCGCTTCATATATCCCTTTTCATTAGGGATTACTATGGTAAAAGCAATCCATCAGTTCCAGGTTTTCTTGTCTTGTCCATTTATGGTTTGTTCCAGTAGCTTACTTGTCATCAGATTGTCCTGGCTCCTCAACATCTAACAAAGACCTTGTTAGTCCGGGTGATGTCCGAGCCGGCATGACTTGTTTTGTGCTCTTATATTATTTAGGTAGGCATGATGCATTAAGGAGTCTTGCCCAAGCACCCCTACTGGAAGTGTAAGGCAGGGCAGGTTCCTTAATGCATTTAGTGCACAATTTGCTGGATGATATGTAAAATATAATTGTAGTCTGTTGTGATGTCAACTAAAATGCATGTATTCGTCTACTGTGTTCTAATATCTAATATCTTCAAACATATATAAATATAGAACTATTTGCAGCCCTTAGGCACCTGATCCAAAAGAAAAAATGTTGCTATAGTACCAGAAAAGCACCTTATTTTTTTCTGTTTTAGCATGTTTTTTTAATGAATAAAATTACATAACTAATAAATTACTACCAATTTTTATTCTTTAATATATACATTTTGAAGGGGAAGATTCATCTTCACAACATTATAGATTATTAACATTTGCTGCTTGAACTTCCTGATATAATAATAATAATAATAATAATAATAATAATAATATTCTGAAGCAATATGCATTAATAGTGGTTTTCCACACTAACCAACTTTACAGTAGCCCAGCCATGGACAGTGGATTAAGAATGACTTCCTATGTGACTCTTCCACATGCGAATGGGGTTCTGACATCTCATGGTGGTCCACTCATATTTCTCATAATACTTACTAGAAAGTTATTACGCAGTTGTCCATGGAGAAGATTCAATGTAGTGTTGAGAAAAGTGGGTCTAATACTGGTCCTTGTGGGAACCTTGGCTTCTTTAGAGATACACTTAATTGAGCCACCTGCATTCAAGCAGGGCTGTTATCAACCAAAACATCTTAGATATGATCACAACAGGGTAGAATAGAAAGGAGTCATCTCCAGACTGTGTGACCTGAGAATCTACCCCTTAACCCTGATACCATTGAGATTGAGGCAAAAACCATGAGTGTTGTCAGGTGTGGTTATTACCCCCCCCCCAAACCTCCTCCCAGACTGAACATAGTCCAGTTTGCAAGATCTGGCACAAAACGCTGGGTACAATGAGGACAGCACTTTGTAAGATTAATGGTGCTTGTATTAATCAAATTCTGAATGGTGCCTATTTTAAATGCTGTTCAGCTACTCTCCGGCTATAAATCATCTCTCCATATAATCTCAGTATTCTCTGATATTAACCCATAAAATGCTGAACGTTAACCCAACGCTTGAACTCCGGACCACCATCATTTCCTTTAAGAAAGTTTGCAGTCGGATAGCACACACCTGGGAAAAGTTCTCTCTCAATTAGCTTGTGACCAGTAATCTCTAGTCTATTTTCTTCAACAGACTCTTTCAATAGCTCTCACAGGAGACAAAAGGTTTTACTGCCACTTATAAAAATATCTAATTAGGTTAACACATATGATTACTGTCAGTGAGATGACACCTCTGGGTAAATTCATGCGGAGGAACTATTACAATAAAAATAGAAGCCTTTCACAACAGCTTCATTTTCTATCTACCAAATGGAAACAGATGCCTGATTAAATTTGTTTTATGTGAATACGAAATGGATTATGACATCACATTCATTTGCATGGGTTCTCAGAATCGTGAAAGGGTATGTTGAGTGGAAGAGCATGTTAATACAAATGGCAGTTTATACTAATTGAAACGTGGCTAAAATATGTACGTTACCCAACTCACAAAAAACTTCACTCAATCAGCATGCACTTGACTGCAGGAGATCTGAGTTCAAGCAAGGAATTGGTAGGTTTATTATTCCATGAGTTCCTTGCGAGTTCCAAATGGGGTCCATTCAAGTCAATGGAGGATTCACTTTCCACTAGGGCCATTGATGAATGGAAGTGTATATACGGTTCCATGCAGGAATGGGGGAAGGTGAGAGGCACAAGGAAAGGGTTAATGTTGGTTTAACCCTCATCCTAACACTTCGAAGGCTTCCATTATGGCATCAGGGGAAGCATGTGGTGAGCTCTGTGCCCCCTCAAGGGTATTTTTATATATTTTAATCACCCAATCCCACTGAGCTGGGTTTGGGGGTAAAGGGGGTATAATTAACCCCTATATCTGCCCTAGGGTTACTACATAGGGGTGAAATGTGTGCCACCCCCTTGATTTTCATGGGGTGAAGGGGGTATATTTGTTTTTAAATTCAACATTTATTAAAAGAAAGGCATAGCCACACATCCATGGTACAGAGCATATAAAAAGAAGGGGTATAATTATACGTGCCCTTATATGTGCCCTAGGGTTACTACATAGGGGAGAAATGTGTGTCACCCCCTTCATTTGCATGTGGTGAGCTGGGTTTGGGGGTAAAGGGGGAGAAATGTGTGTCACCCCCTTGATTAATGGGTGAGTTTATATCTTTATTATTATTTGGTTTAAATGTTTTAATAACATTTTGTGTATTTTTTTTTAACATTCAATAACTTAAAGCCCAATATTAAAAAATAAATGTTTCAAATTTTAAATGTTAAACATTTTGAACTCTTCTTACGTTAAAATTCCAAATTTAACTTTCCTTCACCTTCACAAAGTCTGTACCTTTTTCTTCTTTCTATAAGCAAATACAATAGTAATAGGTGAATCATTGCACGCCATCGGACAGTTAACTCGTAGGGCACAAATCCAAAAAGATCACAAAAGACTCAAATGCACGTACACATTGAGTGTGCATATCTCATAATCCTAGCATATCATGTGTTATTTCCACATCCTAATAACTGTGTGTCAAATAACATCAAAACAAATGTCATATTGACATTAGTGGAAGTTTATGCCACAACAGAAGCTCATTACAGATTCTGTCAATATATTTTCTGTAGATTGGTGGTAGTTCTTGGGGACTTTCTTTGATATATCTTTTTATTTGTATAAATTATTTTTTCATTTTTTTTTTATAGCAAGTGCCCATCCACCATTTTTTCTGCACGTAAGATCATCTTGTGGACAGTTTGTAATGTTGGGCCATCTCATGTATGCATATGCCTTATCTTATGCAAAGGTAGAGCATTCCGGTTGGCGATATGTAACTTGTCGGAAGTAGTATAGATTAAAAAGCTATAATGTCTTTGATTACATTCTATTTTTGTGTAAGATTTATTTTATTGATACTGATTCATTTCAAATACTATCCAAATATGTTCAGCTTTTTTTTTAAAAAAAACCCAAAACCTTTACGACTATGTAAAGAGAAATAGTAGTTGAAAATGTTCAAGATTCATGCTGCTGACAACTTTTATTACAGGAGAAACAACTGTTTAAATATAATTATATTTTTCTACCTACTTTAAATGCTTTGAAAAATTATGTAATGGGACAATTACCTTGATCATTTATGTACTTGTATATTTATGATGCTAAATAGTTACAGTTTCTGGTATCCTGTTATAAACACCACTTTATCTTGATATTTACAATAAATACAATAAAATATCACTGTAATTAAAATAATAACACACAGAGTAAAGAAGGAAATGTTTATTCAAATTAAATCTTTTCTTTCTTCTACAGTATCTGTAACAAGATAGAAATTTAGTGCATGGAACACAGAATAAAACTAAATATTGTTAGTAGTAGTGGCCCAGGCTGGATTTTGCTCAGCATAGATAACTGGAACCCAGACGCGGAGACCGGAACAACGAAGAGACTTCAGTCTCTGGACCGGTCACAGGACCAAGCAGGTCAGAATGAAGTGGACCAGGCGACAGAACAGCGGTCTTATGTAGGCAGAGACTGGTCTCAACAGACAGGATTTGGAACCACAAGACTAAACAGACCAGGTTACCAAGACAGAAAACAGTCTCAAGGTTGCCAGAGTCTGCCGAGTCAACAATGAAAAGCAAACTGGACAGCAACCAAGCCAAATCAACAGACAGGGGGCACTCAAAGAATAAACTCACCAAACAACACCAAGAAAGGTCGAAGAGGAAGTGTAGGCCAGAAGCTTCAATAGAAAAATCTGGCAGAAAACTGGATCAATCCAAAATCAAGACGCAGGGACGTTGTACGTGTGCATGCCTAGCAGAACAGGAGTACACACACATGCTGAATGGTTATGTAACCATTCCAGATGAGGCCTGGAATCAGAACTCCTTGTTATGTGGAGAGGATGCAGCAGATCGTCCAGTTGGGCACCACAATGTCCTGACAGATTTCCCTTTATGGTTCTCAGAGGCAAGACCATTTGTTGCCTTGGAGCCTTGAATGGAACACAAAAGTATTTGGGCAGGTCTGTTCACTTAATGCAAGTGCATGGGAGGTGGCAGAGAATGTGGTTTCCCGAGCAACAAATTCACAAAAATTGGACCAACTCACATATTCACTAACTAGAATTTGCACTCCAAGCCACTTGGTATAGGACTGAATTTCCCCAATATCTGAAGGAAAAAAAACCTGATCCCACACAGTAAGGAAGGAGATACAGCACAAGCACTAGAACATCACTAACTTTGAATATTGAGTGCTGGGTAACCTAATTCGGGAAGACTAAAGTCCAAGCCATCTTCTCCACCAGGTACGGGGAGATCTGTATTCTCTGGGAGATGAGTATGTTGCCTATCACAGGGAAGACCCTTTGGCTTGGGACACTGGTGGTGGGCATGAAAGGACAGACCTGTGTTTTCAAAGACAAGTAAAAATAATGTTTTTTTTTATTTATTTTTTTTTATTTTACATTAACTGTATACAGTTTATAATAATTCATACTGTGTTTTTCCATTTTTGCCAATTTTTTTTTTTTTTACATTTTCTCATACTAAATGATACTGCATGAAAATAATATTTTTTAAGAAAATTGCTGAAAATGTTTTTATATCCACAAGTGTTACAAAAACCTTTATCCTTTAAAGGGTTAAACAGCACCTGTATTATAAAATGATTATCACAGGATGGACCTTTCCTTTTACATGCTTTTAATGTAGAATTCAAGAACTCCTAGGCATTTTTACCATCATTTTTTTTCTATTCCCCCATGTTATTGTCAAAATGTTGAATTCATTACTTTAGAAATTTGTTTTCAGCACATTGCGGAATAGAAGAGATGCGAAACTGTATCTTTTCACAAGTTCAATAAGAAATTTCAGCAATAGTCAGTGGCACAGAAAGAATTAATGACAAGGAAGGGTCAGAGAAAGACAAAATGTGACAAAGGCAGTAGGAACATCATACTATAAAAAAAAAACCTAAGGCCGAAGCATACTTTGGCATTTTGTTCCCTGGCTGAATTTTAAAGATAACTCATAAATTCTTAGAAGTTATTGAAACGTTAGCTTTTCTACTTTGTGGATGCTGATTTTTTATTCATTGCATTCCCCCCTCCAAAAAAAGCCATATTTATCGGATATAAGGGTGCAAATCTGTGTTCTAAATAATTCGGCTATGACCTCATACATATACATGTAATGGATGGTACCCATGAAGTGCAAGCAATTAGGGAACTTTGCGATTTCAAAAATATCTGGTGCCCTGGCAACCTGGGAATGTATGTGAAACATTTTCTAGTTAGTTTTCAGAATATTGCAATGTATGAATCCAGACTCCAGTATTTTAGGTAGCTGTAAGTGATAGATGGATGGATGGATAGATAGATAGATAGATAGATAGATAGATAGATAGATAGTATCATAGATAGTTCAGACATAGTTGGATGTTTTGGGGCAGACAGTCATAAAATAATAATACAATGACTTATAATATGACATGTTGTTATAGCTACTGCTCACTGCCATAGATACAAAATATGATAAACTACCTACCCGTTATCTACATAAAAAGATAACCCAAGTAAATACAAAATGCTGCTTTAAATTAAGATTTCATTTATAGATGGAAGAAAGCTCTCCAACCCTAAGTGGCCATATGTGGAAAAAAGTAATTGCCCCTTTAATGCTAAATCAACCGATTAACCAAATTTAATTGATAATTGAGTTCAATTTTACTAGGCACACCCAGACATGATGACTGCATGTAGACATCAATTAAATAGAACCTAAGTGTGCTAAGTGTAGTTGGCTAAAAGGTCACAAAATGCATCACATGATGCTGTGATCTAAAAAAGCCTCCAATCAGGGGAGAGGGTGTGCGTGGAGGCTCCACCTATTTGCGAGAACACTCTGGAGGGCCAATACAGGCCGGAAACAGACAAAGAAAGAGGAATAAGAAGAGATAAGACAAGAAACTGAGCTGCAGAAAAGAAGACAGGAACATACCAGAAGTTAGGGAGACATTGAGGGATAGAGTGAAAGGGTCAATGAAAGTGAGTGAGAGTGTGAGAGAGAGTCAGAGAGAGGGCAAAAGAGCATGAGTGTGTGTGTGTGTGACAATGGATTTCGAGTCCAAATGGAAAAAGCCCTCCAAAAACTTGTCAGAATAAAAAAAGGCCAGGAAACAAAACGTATTGTCCAAAAATGAATGGCCCAAAACCAAAAATTTATCAGAATCGTTTTTGGTCCATTTGCACAAGTCTAGGGGCTGGCCGGCCAAAATTCCTGCAAGAGCGCATCAACAACTCGTCCAGGAGGTCCCAAGAGACTAACCCGTAAAGAACTGCAGGCCTCACTTAAGGCCAGTAATAATGATTCCACAATAAGAGAAAACTACTGACCAAGAAGAACACAAAGCCTTGTCTCACATTTGCCTAAAAACATCTTGATGGCCCCCAAGACTATTGTGATAATATTTTGTTTACTGATGAGCCAAAAGTGGAACTTTGTGGAAGACATGGATCCCGAAGCTAACACGGCCTTCCACAATAACAATACCTGCTCTCATAATACTCATTGCCAGTTATTGCTAATGGTTGTTTGCCCCCGGGTATTGGGTTTAAGGGGGGCAATTACTTTTTACCATGGTTTTGAATAACCTTTTTACCTTTAATAAGGGAAATGATCATTCAAAAGCTGCATTTTGGGTTCACTCACGTTGTCTTGTATTAAAATTAGTTGGATGATCTGAAACATATAAATGCGACAAATTAGCAAATATAGAATTAATCGGGAAGGGCAAATACTTTTTCACACAGGGTAACAGATTTACTTTTATTTTATTTTTTTAATAAAATTAATCTTTTATACAAACTTTTTGAAAACCAACGTAAAAGTCAAATTTCTTTATCTGCGGTCAAATTCTGTTTCTAAGGTTTTTTTTTTGGTGAAGAATAGCTAACTAAGGTGTAATTAATAAGTTAACGAACACACATTGATACAGCAACATATCATTTTACGGTCATCACGGGTTTGACGTCCAAAGATATCTCAAGAAAAGCAGAGAGAACTCTCGGAAACGTTATTATTCTGTTAGCGTACCTTGGCAAAAAGTACATTTTCTTTGATCTATCTTTGTTTGATTAAGAAATAATACCGGCTCCTAGGTCTAGTCTGATCTTTTCCAACAAATAATTAATTTTAAGATATTGGGCACAGAATAAATGAAACATGTTGCATCGGCACGGGACATGTTTTGTCTACAAAATAAAGGCGTTTTTTTTATCCAGCATTTAAGAAACATTATTTTGGCATTAGTGCATACATTCTTATAAACAAAATAATAATAAAAATATCATATTAACAATAGTTAAGAAAAAAACCTTTAATTACAGTAAATATGATATTATTAATTCCATATTTTTTAATTTTTTTTATAAATGCTTTATCATTATATCTGCTTTTTAAAGCAAAAAAGGCTACATTTTTAAAAAATATATATATTTAATTACATAGATATGATTGCGGGTAGTGAAGTTATATTTGTGTATATTTATAAATTAAAAGGGCAGTAATTTATTTATTTCTAAGCATCAATGGGGCAGATAATATATTCCTCACTGATTCCTTTTTCTCAGCTAAATAAGTAGCAGGCATGATAAGAAGTATAAGTCAAAACTTAAGTAAAACTTAATAAGCCTAAAAACTAATTAAATGGCTCTGTATTTAGTTATTTTCTTGTTTTATTCTTTTACTGTGATCCAAACTTTGGAGTGCCCTATGGTAACGAGTGTATCATAGCTATGTACTTTATATATGCCCTACAATTTATACACTGTGTATATATATATATATATATATATATATATATATATATATATATATACACCTTGGAAGATGAGTTGGCAGAGCTGGGTTGTAGAGATGGCTACACTTACATTGGGTAGGTCAATCCACACATGATGAGGAGTGCGCCAGGATCAGGCAAGAAGTGGGTAAGTATATGGAAAATACAGACACAAAATAAATCGGAACCGAATCCTAACTAAATTCAAATAAGGCCAAAAAAAGAAATAATTTAAGAAGTAACGTTTAATATAAATCCCTAAAAGTGTTATAATGACAATAGGTAGAACAGTACAAATAATGACTCATTGGCGCCGAAGAGGTTAAAATGACCTACGGTATACTATACTATTCCTTATATTTTGGTAACATTCTAACAACTGCAAATAGTTACAGCCCTGAATATCGTTTGCTCAGATCTGGGCTAAAAAGCAGGACCGCGTACGTAGGCCAGAAATTAACAATGGAAGCTAAAAAGCATATTGTGTATTTTTTCGTCAGAGGAAGATAACTGATAGTAAGCGGAACGAGCGTCGGGGTTTATTTCCTCTTTTTTGTAACTACTCGCAGTTGAAATGTTACAAAGATATTGTGGAATAGTAACAGCCTACTGTGTGCATCCTATTCAAAGCAGATCTGTAATTTAACCTCTTCAATGCCAATAATTTTTTTTTACCCTGTTCTACCTATTGGCATTAGACCACTTGTAGGGATTTATATTAAAAGTTAAGTTTTTAACTTTTTAAAGCACCCCCCCCCAATCCCAAGAGATCAAAGGCTATCCAGGAAGGAGCAGCTGTGCTTCCTAGAACATATGTACCAAATCTGTAGAGTTTTCAGATATCCCTATTTGTAAAATATGCGCGACTCTATTGTATCCACAGAAGAGAAAGCTACAAAATCCTTTCATACACGCTATTTAAAAAATAAATAAAAAAAATAGCTTAATTATGACTTGTCTATGATTCATCTTTCTAATATTCCATGATAAAGCATTGGCTTTTGTTATTGATAAATTTATATATATATATATATATATAATTATTATTTTAAATTATTTTTTTAATACATTTTTTTAATGTGTATAAGTATAAAGCGTTATGATACCAATTTCCATGGTTAGAGGTTCCTTTTATCAGTGAGGATTTTTTTTTTAATCCTTTGTAGATTCGGAGACCCATTTTACTAAACTTAAATCATTTGGCAAATATGTATGAGCTTGATTAGGAAGTCATTGTTATGCTCATCTTTGCAACAGCAATAACTTACTTTCATCTGAAACAATACAAATAAGGTATCGTTCTTTAAGACTATATTAAATATCTCTTTGTTCTCTTCTCCTTGACATATTAAGTATGATTTACCAAGTGATGAAAGGAACAGCTACATTAAATAATAATTTTCATGCATAAATAGCGGCATTAAAATCTACAAAGGTTGGAAATTAACTCGACTCCTTTTCAGCCGGCTACCGCCTTCATTTTTATGAATGTAGATAGGTAATAAAGCCTTTTTGTTTCCCGAACTTCTTCTATAGTACATGCTTTTTAACATATTTTAAACTGTGCTCCACGGACTTAATTGTCATAGAAAAAATGACTCCGGGGTGAGGTTATAACCACTGTCCGTTCATTTGGTGGCAGAAGCTAATACAGTAAGGGAATTTAAACATCCATGGCATAGGCATTTGGTGCCTGAATCTAAGGTGAGACCAACGTTTGAATAGATATAGGTAGGAGTGCTTATAAAGTGATTTTCCCTACTGTGATAATTTAAAAAAAAATGGTAGGAAAGATAAAGACTTTTTATTTTACCAATATATAATAAATAAAATAGTATAAAAAGTACATCTGTACATAAATATCTGGTATACAATGTAATGACTTTAATAAATACAGTATAAAATCATTGTGCATACACAATTACAGTAGATTTTTCTCATATACATCTTTGTTTGACGTTTTTATAGACAGATTTGCTGAGATGTGAAATGAAATAGATAAAACTTGACACGTTTCGCAACCAGAAGGCGGCTTCTTCAGGAGGTAATATGTCAATATTATAATCCGAGCATCTTGGGTCCACTAAGGCAATTCCTTATTGAGGAAGGAGGGTTAAATTAGTCTGACATTTGCAAGCTCTGGTCTGTTTCGTCAAGCTGAAGTAGGTAGCGGTGATGTCTTTTTTATTTTCTGTCCGAAATACGTGGGCCCACATTCAATCACACGCTCACTTACTCACTCACGCACTCATTCTAGTTCACTCTCACACTCTCTAAATGTGTCTCTACCTTTTCTGCCGACCACTTCAGCTTCTGCCAACTGGCGGATTGGGGAGAGGATGTCACTGCAAGCGCCGCCATTTTGGTGGAAGTTCCCATCGGGTTATGTTCAGAGATGGGGATGACAATAGAAGATTGGAGATTGAAGTTACCCTTTGCCTTAATGTTTAACATAATTGCCTCATGACACTCTATCATAACAGATATGAGATAAATTCAATAGGACATTAGAGTCTAAACAGTTTGAAAACCCGCAGACGTCTGTTGAATCCTTTCTAGATACATTTATGTTAAAAAGCTTGTATTTCTCCGTTATTGGCAATCAGTGATACGAATAACAATAGCCATCCAAAAGTCTTCAGTCTTAAATGGTTTTTTTTGCACCATTCAAGAATTTTGAGTTATTTTTATTTTCATGAAAAATGTATCAGTGTGATAAAGAAAATTTTTATTCTCATTTAGCAGTTTTCAGAAACTGTATACAGATCAACATCGGTTAATTCTATGGATATTTATGCAAAAGATTTGTAATCATACAGAATAATTGAATATCCGCATCCAGCACAAAATGATTAGGTGTTCCATTTCTGTTAAAATGATACTCATAATACATAAAAACAATCGTCGTTATTGTATAAAATCTCATATTTTTAATTAGTTTTCCCCATGGAATGAACACTTTCCTTTTACCAAGCTTTCCCATCATCATCTTGCGCAATAATTATGCTAATAATAATTATCCACCGTAATGGGTGAATTAGTAAATGAAACTGCCCGTCGACAAATAAAGGGTTAATCGCTTGCTGACATTACTTCATATTATACCTTTCAGTGTTATGCAAAGTTTCATTTAAAAAAGAAAAAGGAACGGGCTTGCTGATTTGATGGAGTACATGATCAGTGGGATATATGATATATTAAATTCAGCGGCGCAACGTTAATCAAGAGCATCGGCATTTATTTTCCGTGATTAAGGGTCATGTCAGGAAAGATGCATCCCTTTCATTGCTAATAGTGTCCTACGCCGGCAGTGATTAAAATTGTTGCTGATCAGTTAAATTACCTGGAACAAGAGTACTTGGAAGCCTCACATTGTATTTGTGTGAGCATCGAAAGAGAGCACAGGGAAACAAAACGGATATTATGATCATGTTTGTGTGTTTTCAGGTGCCTATGGGCGATGATTTCTCCGCTGATGGCAGGTTTCATGATAGAAGAGAGTTGCTTCTATGACACACCATGACACACCGTGACACACCCTGACCATTCTCCTACATACTCGGTTTAGTAAATAAACCCCTCAACATGGAGCCAACAATCAGAATAATACTCTACGCAGTTGCCGGTTTTGCCTATATTAGTAGGCTGGAGTTGCTCATCATAAATCCTTGTAGGCTTCATAACCGTACAAACTCTTTAAGTGTCTTCACTACCATGGGAAGTAGTCTCTTCGAGTCCTAAATTATATAGTTCACCTGCTATGGTCTAGCAAAATGGTCGACCTGCTAGCAAAAAATGAACCAAAAATTAGCAACGTTTTTGCGCTGTCTAAAATTCTTACGCACGTTGGAAACATCGCAATTTTGGAATTTAGAACAGGCTTGTTTTTAGACATGCCCATGAATTTCTTTGTGTCGAATGGAAGCAAAGAATGTGTTGTAATTGATAAAACATTAACATAGATAGTGATGGAAATAATGCTGTCCCCATTTGCCACAAAAAAACTAAATATCTTACAAACAATAAAAAATAAAACATTGTGACATTGATGAAGCTCCGTCCTCTCCTAGCCACTTTGTGAAATCAATATCTTTCACGTGAACTGATGAACTGATGAAGAATGGATTCGGATGCATACGGAGAAGAAATTACTATTTGTTTCCCTTTCAAAGATACAAAGAATTTGACAGCAGGTAAGAACCATTCGCCCATCTAGTCTCTGTACACACACAATGACCAATTTAAAAAAAATGACACAACAAATGTTTCCCCCACATTTATTGCTATAACAGGTATATAAAATCAAGCACATAGGCAGCCACCTCCATAGACAGACATTGGCCTTAGAACGGGTCGTACCGAAGAGCTCAGGGACTTTAAAACATGGCGCTGTCATAGGAAACCACCTTTGCCACAAGTCACGTTTGTGACATTTCTGTCCTGCTAGATCTGCTACGTCCAATGTGAGTGGTATTTTTGTGAAGTGGAAGAATCTAGGGATGACAACAGCTCAGCCATGAAATGGTAGACAGCACATACTCACAGAACGCTGAAGAGAGTGGCACTTAAAAATCATCTGTCCTCCTATAACATCACTCACTACAGAGGTCCAAACTGACTCTGGAAGCAACATCAACACAAGACACTTTGTGTCTGGAAGTCTGATGGACAAATCTGGGTTTGGCAGATGCCAGAGGAACACTACCTACTAGAATGCACAGTACTGTTTGTAGGCACTACGGGTTTCATGGGAGAGGGATAATGCTCTGGGGTTGTTTTTTGGGGTTTGGGCCCTTAGTTTCAGAGAAGGGCAATGTTAATGCTACAGCACACAAATACATTTTAGACAATTGTATGCTTCCAATAATGTGGCACCAGTTTGCTTTCCCATCCCAGCATGACTGTGCCCCAGCGCACAAAGCAATGTCCATAAAGACATGGATTTGACAAGTTGTTGGGCAACTCGGGTGGTCAGCACAGAGAACTGACCTCAGCCCCATTAAGCGCCTTGGAATGAATTGGAAAGCTGATTGTGAAGAAGGCCTTCTCGTCCAACATCAGTGCCTGACCTCAAAAATGCTCTACTAGATGAACAAGGAAAAACTCCCACAGGAACACTCCAAAATCTTGTGGAAAGCCTTCCCAGAAGAGTGGAGGCTGTTATAGCCGAAAGGCATTTCAATACTCATGGTTTTAGAATGGGATGTCCAACAACCTTATATAGGTGTGATGGTCAGATGTCTACATACTTTTGGTCATATAGTGCATACTTCATTGTACTTAATGCGTTAAAAACATATTCCTTATTTCTCTTAAGTAATTGTAAATTATAAAGTAGCTCATATTAAATAGGAGAAACCAAGCCAACAGAATGGTGAGAAAGAGAGAAAAAACACCATAATAAATACACGCCATATACTCCATATATAATATATATATATTAATGTATGTATTTTTACACACAGATTGTCACATAAGCAAATATTGTTCTTATTTTTCTTATTATTGCAAATAAGGTAGGCCCTTTCAACAAGATTGCACGGATTTCCTTCTTTTTTATGCTCAAACAATTAAATACTCCAGCTGTCCACGTCCCTTTTTTTTAGTTTAGCAGAACCTGACACTACGCTATGAATTAATAAGCTTGAACTAATGAAAGGCAGTTATATAGATTAATGTAAATGATATAATCTTTTATGGCTTGTGCCCTTTATAACCGAGCAGGAAAGGGCATAAACAAAATTGATTATTTAATTGATGTCATGTTTCAGCAGTGCATTTTCAAATTATTTACTAACTCCCCGGTAAATTAGTTCTTGCTGATTTTTTATTTGTATTTTTATATGAAATATTTAACAATAGATTTATAAACTGTACATCATATAAAGGCCTAGAAGTAGAATAAGTGATATTGTCAGGAATATGTTATGATTAATATACTCATACAAATATACATATTTTAGACTTGTACATTCGGAATCGTACTTTTAACCAAGTTTGCCAATTGTATGACTTTGTTCGAATCTCTGATTACGAGAATGGCATCCAACAAAAAAATATCGCAAAACCAACATTTTATGAAGATTGTTATTAAGTTTTTTCCAATTTTTCTCTGCATACCTGGCGGGAACTTCTGCCAAAATGGCGGGGGATTCACTGACATCCTCTCCCTCGATCCTCCAATTGGGGTAGAGGACGTCAGCGAAAGCACAGTGATTTTGGAGAAAGTTCTCCTTATGACAAAATAAGGGGCTTCGGTTGACATCCTCTCCCCAATCCTCCAATTAAGGGAGATGACGTCACTGAAAGAGCAGCACTTTTGGCAGAAGTTTACCTTAGGGTAAGACAACTGCACTTCCGTTGCTGTCCTCTCCACCCAGGGGCGTACCTAGAGTATTTGGCACCCGGGGCGGATCCTGTAAGTGGCACCCCCCCCCCAAATGTAAAGACATCTACAAAATTATGTTGGCAAGAATATTTATTGCACCAATTTGTAAACTGTATGTCAACTGTAAACAACAAGAAATCTGAAAAAATAAATTAATAACTTATAAGTAAAATAAATATGTTTAAATAACATTTACTGAACATATAATAGTGCTTTCTTTAATAACCCCCCCAAAAAAAACAACAAACACAACAAGTTTCTAAGAAGACCTAACAAATGAGTGACAAACATTACAAATTAAGTACTGGCTAAGCAGCTAAAGACACTATAAACTAAAAAAAATTCTGATATTATAATCAGGAGTCACCATAACATTGTTCTCTTTTTATTTAAGCATTTGCATATATAGTGGTGTTGCCATGTCGACTCATGATTATATATACCATATGAACCAGACACTGACTGTGGTATAGCATGACACCTATCACTATATACTGAGCCAGGCAGTGACGGTGGTACAGCATAATGCCTATCACTCTATACTGAGACAGACATTGACGGTGGTGCAGCTTAAGTAATTTCATTATATATTGAGGCAAACATTACAGTGAAACAGCATAACTCCTATCACTATACACTGAGCCAGATACTACAGTGGAACAGCATAACACCTATCACTATAACTGAGCCAGATATTGATGGTGGTACAGCATAACCGCTATCTTTATATACTGAGCTAGACACTTATAGTAGTACAACATAACTATCATTATACACTGAGGCAGACATTGACAGTTGTGCAGCACAACTGCTATCATTATATACTGAGACACGCGCTGACAGTAGTACAACATAACTGTTTCCATTATATACTGAGGCACGCGCTGACGGTGGTACAACATAACTGTTAATATATACTGAGGCCCACATTGCCGGTGATACAGGATAACACCTATCACTTTATACTGAGCACACATTGACGGTGGGGCAGCGTAATCCATATCACTATACATTGAGCCTGACATTTACAATAATGCAGCATAACCCATATCACTATATACAAAGCCATTGATGTGGCGTAGGCCTACCACTTCAGTGTCTGGCTTAGTATATAGTGGTAGGGGTTATGCTGCATTATGGTAAAAGTCTAGATCGATGTATAGTGATAGGGATTATGTTGTACTGCCCTCAACTGCAGATCAGGGGAAGACTGTGAGAGTCAGTACAGCCTTCCCTTCTTCTGACTGCACCGTGACATTGGGAGGTCCTCTCCCCGTAATCATCCCCAAAGTCCATTTGTCCCCTACGTCACTAAACCACAACTCTCTTTTAATTACTCCCTGTAGTTCAGGTATAGATCAAATAAACAACACATGGAAACAGCACGTGCAACTGAATAAGACATAAATATCCTGTATTTACAGGTATACATAAATAATGTATGGAAACATAGCATTGCAGGTATAAATCAACAGAACACACAAACCCAGCATTGCAGGTATAGATCAACTGGAAATCACTCAGCACTGAAGGTATAGATCAAATAAACAACACATGGAAACAGCACCCCAGGTGTTGATCAACTGAATAAGACATACAAATCCTGTATTTGCTGGTAAACATAAATAATGTATAGAAACATAGCATAGCAGATATAGACCAACACATTAACACACAAACCCAGCTTTTCAGGTATTGATCAATTGGAATTCACATAAAAACTCAGCATTAAAGTTATAGGGAACCGGCTTAAAATCACTCAAGGGAGCCGGAGGTCTGTTAAAGACCTCCGATACCGCTCTCTTGCGAGCCTGCTCCTCCAGCGGCGGACATTACTGTCCGTCTCTGGAGGGGTGCCGGGTGCCGGCAAGTTGGCACCCCCCTGATGAGCGGCACCCGGTGCGGACCGCCCCCCCCGCCCCCCGCTAGGTACGCTACTGTCTCCACCAATCCTCCAAGATAGTACATAAGAGAGGGAGAGCAAGAGTGAGAGTGTGGGGGAATGAGTGAGGTTGAATGTGAATGAATGTGGGCACTGGGCAACTAATTTAATTTTAAAATAAAAAATTCCCTCTCCATTTTCATCTGAACCAAATGGGCAGGAAACTTAATTTGCTACGTGCCAATTTGCACATTAGCAACTTCTCTCATGGAGCGATTGTGCAGCAGGAGTGAGTGCGGGCTGATAAATCCCATGAACCCATCCCTGAAGCTGCTTATGGCAGCAAAGACACGATCGCGGTGATCATGGCGTAATTGTGCTACAGGGGAGGGTTGGGACTGGATCCCTCATGTAAGGATCAAATATCACGTTAACCCAGTCCCTGTAGTTGCCTGTGCAACTGGGACCCATGGAGCAAACTTGCAGCTGTTTTCATTACAAAACTGCCCTATGTGAGGAACCATCTTCCCTCCATGCAGGACAACTGTATTCATCAACGAGACCTGTTCTAGCTCTGTTTTCTTAGCACAATCTAAAAGATAACCACATATTGTAGTAAACAGTAGATTAGCTCTTAATCACCCAGGACGACGATATCATTCTAAGGAGTTTTGTATACATAAGACTTCATTAGTATTGCCAAAAAGAATCAGCTGAGTGTGGTGTTTAAGCATAGAAAAACACCCAAAATATGACCGACAAGTGGCGGCCTCCAGGTCTGCAGAAAAAGGGAGTTCATTGGAACGAAATAAGATAAAACTTATTTACTTTAGCCCTGAACTACAATATATTAATGGTATTTTTTTATTTCATTGAACTTCCCTTCAACATAAAAATTACTTATAGATCTCCATTGCTAGCCGAAATACTCTATAACTACAGTTGGATGGCTGCAATCCGCTATACACACTGGAAAAGGTCATGGTTCAGCTGTCGAGCAATCTTAATGCGGTGGGTGACTACATTCACATTTCCTCGGAGAGTCGCTATAAATGGTTTGCCATCACACACAGAAACATAGGTCTCAATTCTCAAAATACTTTAATATGTTTTCAATTAAGTATCTCTTTGATACATATTTTATATAGCATATTCCGAACTGTTCTCAAGAGGACATTCTTCCCAATCCATGACATTTATATTTAATGACTTCCCACAAATTCAACATTTTACAACGCATTTTATATACACTATAGGATCAAAAGTATGTGGATACTAGACCATCATGCCTATATGATGGTCAGGACATCCCGCTCTTAAACTATGGGCACTAGTATGGGGTTGCTCCCTCCTTTACGGCCATAATAGCCTCCACTCTTCTGGAAAGGCATTCCACAAGATTTTGGAGTAATGTATGTGACAATTTGTGCCCATTCAGCCAAAAGAGAACTTGTGAGGTCAGGCACTGATGTTGAATGATAAGGCATGGCATTGGCTTGGAATCGGCATTCCAGTTCATCCCAAATGTGTTCAGTTGGGTTTATACAATGGAAAAGTTTCCAAAGGAGAATCTAATGTACCAACCAATATTCTGGAAGTGGGACACTCCATGACATCTTGAGATGTTCATTGGGTCATTGGCAGGCCCGAACTGGCCATCGGACACACTGGGCATTTTCCCGGTGGGCCGGGCGGCCCAGGGCCAGATTGACGTAGGGGCTGATGGAGCTGCAGCTCCAGGCCCCTATCTTAAAATAGGCTCAGTCAGGACCGGACTGACTGGGCCTAAGCGGCCGCATTAACGCAGGGCATAAGGGGCACCTGCCCCTTAAGCCTGCAGCAACTGCGACCAGGTCCGCCACTCTAGGGGGCCGGGCAGCCCCAACCAGGGCCGGCCTTAGGGCTTAAATTAAAACATCGGGGGGTTTTTTTGTTTACTTTATTTAACTTCCTTCATGTTAAATAAAGTTTGTTTAACTTTATTTAACATGGAGGATGTTAAATAAAGTAAAAAAAAACAACAAAAAAACCCTGATGTTTTAATTTAAGCACTGTGCGGCCGCGCACCCCTAAGGCCGGCCCTGGCCCTAGAGTGGCAGACCCGGTCGCAGTTTCTGCTTACTCCGGCAACAAGGTAAGTAGGGTGAGGGAAGGGAGTGCAGTGAGAAGGGGCAGAGGGGGGAGAGGGGTTAGATAGAAAGGGGTAGAGGGGATAGATAGTGAGAGGGGGTACATATTGACAAATGGGGAAGGGGGTACATAGTGATAAGGGGGAACATAGTTAGAAGGGGCAGATAAGAAGGGGATGGGGAGAGGGGGTAGTGTGAATGCGTACAAGAATGAATGAATAAATGTGTGGATGAATTGTGTGAATGCGTATGAGAATTAATGAATTCATGTGTGGATGAATTGCTTGAATGATTTGTGAGACTGCATTAATGAATATGTGTTAATGATTTGTGTAAATGAGTGTTTGTGTCTATCATGAATGTTTAAGTGATTTGGGGAAATGCAAAGATGGTACATGATGGGTGGGCTTTAACAATAAATAAATAAATAAAAATGGGCTGCTCAGTCTTAAATGCCCGGGCTTATTTTTTGTCCCAGTCCGGGCCTGGTCATTGGGGTCAGGATCTCCCAGCAGCCCTGATAAACAGCCCTGGGGCAGCTGAGACATAAGACATAGGACTGTCCTGAGAAGTTTGGGACTGTTCTCTGATATACAGTATATATATATATATATATATATATATACACACATGCATGATTAGACCTCCCTATTTTAGGGGATGTCAGCATCTCAAACCATAGTAATAGAGATGAAACAAAAAAGCATCAGGTTCCACTGAAAACTAAACGCATGCATATAAAAAAAAAGAAAATTTAATTTCACCCTTATTATTTCATTAGAAGACTTCAATCAGGGAAAAAGCATTTTAATCAAATGATCAGTCATACCTGTATTAGTGAAATGTAATGGTTTACATATATATTTATTATAAGTAAAGAATCAAATCCCACTTAAATTAGTTGCTCTGAATAAAAAAAATACCAGTAAGTAAACACGTGTAAAAATCTATGAGGAAAGAAAGTGATACAGCTGTGTTTTGGGAGTCTTTCGTGCATTGTTCTACAGGAGCAGATCAGATGAAGACAGAAAGGTTGAATATAAGAGATGGAATCTATGAAACCTACCAGGAGTTGCTACTTGTGTGAAGATCTGCTTCCCGGGGTCTCCGGGTCACTCTCGTCTTTCTCTGGGACAGGGGACCAGTGTTTAGCCTTCTCCCTGCCCAATTCTCCTCCCAGTATACACACACTCATACACACTGATACTCACACATACACACTGATGCTCACACATACACACCCATGCTCACACATAAAAATTTACATAGATATGCTCACACACATTTACACATACATGCTCACTCATATTTACACATACAGATCAATGCTCACACACACACTTACACATACATATCAATGCTCACACATACTTACACATATATTCATGCACACACACTTCCACATTTATGCTCACAAACATGTACACACCCATGCTCACACACAATTACACATACACATCTATGCTCACATACAAATATTCACACATCCATGCTTACACATTTACCCATTCACATTCATGCTCACACACACTTATACATACACATTCATGCTCACAAGCACTTGTACATACATGCTGACACACATTCATTACTCTCACACACTCACAATTACACATTCATACTCTCACACACTTACACTTCCATGCCCACACATTTACACATACATATTCATTCTGACAAATACATAAAAATGTGCTTGCACACATACATACTCACACACATACATACTCTCACTACTCCCTCGCTCTCTTGCCTCCCTTACCTCCCTGGCGGTAGCTTTCTCTCTGGTGTTAGCACACGGCAATCAGCCTCAGATTTAATGACGGGGTCACATAACCTCACATTATGTGGCCTTGCAGCATTCCCGTTTCCTCGGGCTGGCCACTGGGTCAGTCACATGACATCAGCCTCCATTTTGTATTGTACGATTGTATGATTTTAGCATACCACGGGTTATTACATGACATGTATTATCAGTTTGTAATGAGGTGAATATAGAGCGGAGGAGGATCTTAGTCCCCTGTGTGATATTTTGTAAACCGCTGGAGTCTGTAAGCTGTTTCTTGGATCAGCCACATCAGGAAAGCTGTTTACCTTCAATCGCTGTAGGATATATGCATTCATTGTTTAATAAATAGGCTATAGCATGAGAAGAACCATTCTGTTTGTTGTCTAGGTGATAAGACCACTTTAAAACTTTACAGCAGGTTCATTTTTAATACATAATTCCCTACATAAAAAAAACCATCAGGGTAAAATATCGCTTTTCGGAAAAAATCCTAAATAATACGTAAAAATAAATAAACACAGGAAAAAAGGGGTACACTGGCATAAAATATGACATGGAGGATATGTCAAGACAAAACATTTTTAAAAATACACATTTATGAAACTTTAGAGGCTGAAAAACTGAAAAATTATACATAAAAACAGCTCGTATTTAAAACTAACATGCCATAGCGAAAAGTGTTATGCGGTTAAAAAAAATTTGTCATAATATATCTTACCAGTACACCAGACAAGAGGAAAGTTCAGACACTATATCGCAGAAACACTATACTGTGAAAATATATAGCGTAATATGTCAGCCACAGACTCAACAAGGGAAAGGTCAGAGACTAGAACGGAAACCATATGCATTAACTGTTTACAACTAGAATTAATTTCAATGACTAAATACCGGTATATGTATACGTGGGTAGGAATTGCACACAGTTTGCGGGGTCCGATGTATTTTGCACCTGTGTCTTTGGGGGGGGCATTGCCTTATTTATAATATTAAATTATAGTATTTAGTAAATCTATGCATTTCCCAAACACACCCTAAATTATATTTCTAGTTAAAAATGCATTATTGCTCTCTTTTATCTCTTCCTCCTTTCTTTGATCCCTCTTTCTCATTATCTCTCCTCCTTTTCTTTTTCATCTTTTCCATTCCTCTTAATCTATCCTCCTATTTCACCTCATCTCTCCTTCTAGTTCACCTTTCCTCTCCTCCTATTTCACTTTAACGCTCACTTTTTCCCTACTTCTCCCCTTTCTCTTTATTTCACACCTCCTCTATCTCTTTCCTCCTCTTTCTCATTATCTCTCCCTTTTCACACTATCTCTGTCCACTCTCCTCTTTCTCATTATCTTGGAGTGGCCATTATGGCAAGCGTGCCGTAGGTTCGCCATCACTGTTGTGGGGGTTGAATGTGTGGCCAGAGGGCTGGACTTTACAAATACTTTTTATGTAACTGTGCTTCCTATTGATAGCTAGTTGTGTAACTATGTAAAGTGTTTATAAGAAGAATAATTGATCCATTTGATGCTGTTTCTATGCACATTATTGGGGCTTTTAGGGCTGTAGAACCCTGCGATACCCTCATACCCAGCAAACATCCTGAGATCATAGAAACGATGGACATTAGGGGGGTAGAGACATGGATTTGAGGGATCCCCCCCTAAAAAGGGACACTTGACTTAAAACAAAACCCACACATTAGTCGGTGGTTAATAAATTGGATTCCCAGCCTAAGTGCCTGAGAATGAAGTTTCTGAAATCAATGTGCGTCTGCCCCGTGGGTTATTGAGTTCCCCGCAGACTAAGACCCAAATTAAGGAGATTTCCGTGAACGGTGTCTTGCCAGAAAAGTTAACCGGTCATTTTATACTTCAGACACGTTCCTTCAAAAATCAAAACTGAAAAACTCATCTGACCTGGGAGTCAGCATTTGGCATCACAGAGCGAGTGTCTTTACTTCGCATGGATAACTTATTAAGATCTTCAGTCACAATGTCAACTCTTCTCAAATACCTTTCTTTAATATTTAAAGTTTGTATTTCTGTTCGGCTGATTTGTCAGTCTATTGAGCCATTTTAAAAGTCGTAAGTTTCTTTGTACGGAAAAGTTTCTCTCCCAGGTAGCGACATTGTGGTTAGCTGTCAAGCCGTGTACTTTGGGCTGTGTGCGATGTATCGTCAACATTTCCAGGTAATAAAGAAAAAATCAAAAACTTTGCATTGTGAAAAAGTATCACTGTGCTTTTAGTTTGAATGTCATACTTGATTGTTTATTTCTTTTCAACAACTAAAGAGAAAGCATACTTTTCTTTTTTGTCAAAAGGGTCAGTTTACTGCCCCCCGACACCCGCCCCCCGCTATAGAAGAAAGCATATCAAAGTACCCTGTGAGTAACTGTTACCCTCTGTGAGGACTATAACACACACATGTTCCGATGGGCAAGCAGTGCCAGACGGCACCAGGGTCCCGAGTGAGAAGTACTTACCCGCTCTTGGACTCCTGCGTGATCCCGACGGCTTGTGAAGACCGGGGGGGCGTGCCCGTTATGCGCATCAGGAGGCGGGGCTACCTCTGCGCCAGGTTTAAAAGTTCGCGGGTGCAGCTTACAGGTGCCCTGTTGCGGTCCTGTGCGTTATGCATTCGCTGCGAGACTTCTGATATTGGATTTTTGGCCCTTGGCTTGCCTGACCACTCTTCGCATTTGTCGGTTATGATTTGGCTTGATTATTTCTGTGTACTGGACGTGGACCGGTTGACTCCTTGCTCCGTGTACTGACTATGGCTCGTACGGCTACCCTCTTTGTGTGCCGAACCCCAGCTGTGTCTGACCATCCCTGCCGCGTTAACCCCGAACCTTTCGCCTGTGATTCATTTACTTGATCCCGCTGTGCCTCGCCTTAACACTCACTGCCCGAATATACCTGCCTACACTTGATCCTCTTCACTGTTGGGATCATCTAAGTCCTTGGGGTTTGACCCTTTGTTGGAGAGTTTGGGGGCAGGAGAGTTTCTGCGTTGAGTGCTGTGCTGGCGACGGCAGACATGACAGGTGATCATACAAGAACCTCATTACTTTCAAATTAATAACTGATATGAGTCATACAATTTCCCCGGTTATTTATAGACGCCTAAACGTCATTTTGGTGTGACACAGCTATAATTAGTAATTCTCTATTATAAATATATAGAAATGTTATATACATTATAATCCAATATGGTGGATCACAAGGTGGTCCCATAATGAACATTTTACTATTTGGCACCTTTTTTTACATTTACTTAGAGGTGTGCCCACTTTATTAAACAATATTTTATGACGGTTCGTGCTAAATGATGCATAGGATATTAAGCTGTATATATTTTCAAGATAATATGTATGAATCTGTTTATTCACGTGTTTTAGTTTACATGAGGATATTGTGGGGGGGTTTTCATTAAGAATTCGTCATTACCCGTGTAGAAAAAGTCTTAATATTTGATTCTATATGAGATCCGTATATAGCAATATCTTTGTGCGCATTAAAGTCGTATAAGCTTCTAAGACCTCAGAGGTCCCTTATTTTGGTGTAACGACGCTCTGTGGTTTTGAAGTCGTATTTGATTCATCTTACTTTATGAAGGCTGCTCCACTAAAAGGTGTCACAACCTTTTTAAGGCTGATGACTGAATTAGCTCTTAAGGGAGTTCAAAGCTGTTTTTAGCTTGAATAAAAAACGAGACCCAGAGGCGTATCTACTGACAATAGCGCCTACGGCAAGCACTGAAATTGCGCCCCTGTCCAAATATCTAAAACCCATTTATTAGCCCCTGCTGCCCATATATATATAAATATTAGTCCCTGCTGCCGATATATATATAAATATTAGTCCCTGCTGCCGATATATATATATATATATATATATGCTAGGCACCCCTCTCTCTCCTCCGCATCAAAAAAAAAAAAGACGACATTTGAAAGCCGCTCACTGGCGCCCCCTTTCAAATGGCGCCTATGGCACGAGCCATAGGTGCCATACCCCAGATACGCCTCTGACGAGACCCACGGTATAAATTTGTGCTTTCTGTTAAATCAGTCCATGCTTTGTTTCTAGAAATAGATATAAAGTAAAGGTTTTGGACCTCAGAGGTCTCTTTTTCAGATTCTCCCTTATATATACAACTATAGTTTGTATTTTTTGACACACACACACACACATATGTATATATATATATATATATATATATATAATACCCAGTCATCCCAGATCCAGCATACTAAATAAATTGTTTTAGTTTTTGATTTTTTGTAGGTACCCTTAATAAATAATGTTCACTTATTGTTGCTGGCAGAATGTATTTTTTTGTGTTTATATTGGATGTTTTCTAATCCAGTGTTGTAAGGACATGGTATTCGGAGGAATGAGCTAGTAGACTGGGCCCTACTAAGTTTATAATCTACCAATATGGTGCAGAAGAGTTTTTCAACCGGAATGGGTGCCATAGACACATTTTTGGTTTCCATAAGGTGTCAGATCTCTCTTAGATCGCCTTTTACATCATGAGAGGTTTGCAGAGTTTCTGGGACCATTTGGGACTTAGCTGTAGCTTAGTTTAGCTGTACCCCGAGATAAATGTTTTCTTTCCTAATCTAACAATGTTTGTCCTCAACCGCCTTCAACAGCCAGTAACTCATATGCTACTTAAAAGGGGATAGTAAGGACAACCTATTATCCCCAGTTAAACATGAAAGAATAGAAAGCTATTGGAATTAGTCAACATGGTTTCATGAAGACAGCGCTAAACAGAACTCCTGGGCTTCTACGTTGAGGGAAGTAGAGGTTGAGGTCTGGGGTAAGATCTAGTCATTTTTTTAAAGTCTTACTTAATGTAGACCAGGTAATGATCACATGGATGCAATAATGCTACCTGGAACCCTACTAAAGGTATCACAACCAAAGTAGAATGCGGGATATGCCCCTCGAACACTTCTGTAACATTCTGGATGGTAGGCTGCCTTAGGTCTGACGCAGGGCAGTTCATTGAGTGCCAGTATATGACATCATAAGTTTATATATATCATGTGATTTTGCACAATTTTGTGATAACTGTAGCTGCTTGTATCTAGAATAAACTTTAAAATATTTAAAGAAGTCTGGTAGCTGTCACAGTTTTTGGTTTCCACAACACTATGAAGTCAGTTCCAGCGAGGCACGGCCCTCCATACTGTCAATGGGCCAGTTATAATGTCTGATCTCCCAGGTGGCCCGCTGCATCGCATTGGGAAGCAGGGGGATCTGCCCACAATTATGCCGAGGGTCTTCCACCCCAAGACTTGCCACCCAAGACCCTAGTGAGTCTAGGCTTGCAATAGCTCGATGCCCCCTAGTTGTAATGAAATATTAACACCTTAATTATCATTAAGGACACATGGAGGACAAAAAGTGGACAGCCAAAAATACTCACTTGAAAACACCCCATTGCCTTTTGCTTCTGTATTGTTCAGGGATACTATAGATTTTTCAATCAGGAATTGGGAAAATGTGCGAGTTTTTTGGTGAAAAAAAAAAAACCTAAGAAATCCTTTAATGAAGATCAGTTATATTCTACTAATCGATGAAGATGTCCATATCAATCTAGAATTTTTACTATAATAAGCTGAAAAAAAATTAAAAAATACTGTACAGATCCAAAAAAAAAACCCACTAAAGAAAAAAACTTAAAACAACATTTCTTCGTATATCCTACTCTAATTCTGTAATACACTTATTTCCTAGGCGTTCAAGAAAAAATTCAGTTTAACTAAAAAACTATAATATGATAATCTGACAGCCGTTGGTCTCCTGCAGATAACCTTAAAGTCAGCAAATGTTGTTGTATGGCGTTAACATAAAATATGTCAAAACGCCCGTGCTGTAGTATTTTTCATGTCTACTATTTTCACAAATTGTCTCCAAAGAAAATGACCATTTTTATACATTGACAAAAATAGAATATGTAAAACGTCTAAAATTCTAAAACAAAATAATAAGAAAATGAAAAAGAATATTGGAATGTTACATTTTTTGTGGTGTGATGCAGCTACTTGCACCGTTGATGAGTTTGGGTAACACAGTAACCCTGTAGGCACTATCATCCATCATCTGACTACAAGGTGTGCTAAGATGTTTCTATTCTAGAAGACATTAATGAGCCTCATCCTTTGCAAAAAGAAATTATAAAGATAAAAAAAACACAAGTGATGATGCATATAAGCCTATATCTTTATGTCCCTTTCCATCTTTCTCTATGTATATATATATACATACATCAGCCATAACATTCTGAGCACTGACAGGTGAAGGAAATAACACTGATAATCTTGTTATCATGGCACCTGTCAGTGGGTGGGATGTATTAGGCAGCGAGTGAACATTTCATCCTCAAAGTTGATGTGTTGGAAGCAGGAAAAATGGGCAGCGTATGGATCTGACTTTGATAAGGTCCAAATTGTGATGGCGAGGCGACTGGGTCAGAGCATCTCCAAAACTGCAGCTCTTGTGGGGTGTTCCTGGTCTGCAATGACCAGTACCTATCAAAAGTGTTCCAAGGAGGGAAAAGCGGTGAACCGGCGACAGGGTCATTGGCGGCCAAAGGCTCATTGATGCAGAAGGCTGGCCCGTGTGGTCAAATCCAACAGACAAGCTACTGTAGCTCAAAATGCTAAAAAAAAGTTAAAGCTGGTTCTGATAGAAAGGTGTCACAACACACAGTGCATCGCAGTTTGTTGTGTATGGGGCTGTGTAGCCAAAGACCAGTCAGGGTGCCCATGATGACCACTGTCCACTGCCGAAAGTGCCTACAATGGGCATAAGTGAGCATAAGAACTGCACCACTGTTGAATGACGTTTTCTTTTACATCGCGTGGAGGGCCGGGTGCATCGCTTACCTGGAGAACACATGCCACCAGGATGCACTATGGAAAGAAGGCAAGCCGATGAAGGCAGTGTGATGCTTTGGGCAATGTTCTGCTGGGAAACCTTGGGTCCTGCCATTAATGTGGATGTTACTTTGACATGTACCACCTGCCTGTTGCAGACCATGTACACTCTTTCATGGACACGGTATTCCCTGATGGCATTGGCCTCTTTCAGCAGGATAATTCCCCCTGCTACAAAAATGGTTCAGGAATGGTTTGAGGAACACAACAATGAGTTCAAGGTGTTGACTTGGCCTCCAAATTCCCCAGCTCCCAATCCATTTGCATATCTGTGGGATGTTTTGGACAAACAAGTCCGATGAATGGAGGCCATACCGCACAACTTACAGGACTTAAAGGATCTGCTGCTAACACCTTAGTGTCAGATACCTCAGAATACCTCCAGAGGTCAAGTGGAGTCCATGCCTCGACGGGTCAGGGCTGTTAGGCAGGTGGTCATAATGTCATGGCTGATTTTGTTACAAAATTCAGGGAATGGTATTTGAGGATAGGTATGAGGTATCAATGATATTTTGCAGTTCTTCTCCTAGAGTACTATAGTCCCAGAGTCATCTCAATGAGTGTAGGTGGCATGATTAGACCCTATGTGCATCAATCAGCATCAATCAGCCAATCATTGGCAAGAATTGCTGGACCACTGAGGTTTCTTTAATCTGCAATTTTCTTTGACGGAGCTGCCGAGAAACGGTAAATCGTCCCTTTAAGCAGCAATTATAGGTATTTAAAATACATGTTGTTTTCGTATATTTCGAGACATATCAAGTAATCAACTTCACCGCGGCAATAAATGAAATGTCAGAAGAAAATTAGGGGTTTTATTCGGCTAAAGCAAATTTTGATGCAGTTGAACAGCTTTCCGCGGAGCACAAAATAAAAGTAATTTGAAGAGGGGAAGAAGAATTGAAAGGCATTGTGATCGGTAGTGAATTTTCATCAGTGGCACCATTTAGCATGTTTAATAGAGGATTGTTACTATTCTTGCTCACGGTTTTAAGCATTCGGTCCGGGTTTCTCCTGTGAATGCATAAGTGAGCCGTTGGGTAATGCAATCAGCAGTAGTCTCAGATGGAATGAGATTAAAGAGAAACATTCATCTCATGATTCACCGAGGAACTGAGGATAATTCAATAGAAAACAAAGACACTTACTGATCAATTCCTGAATGGAGTAACATAAAATTCGACTGCACTAAACCATCATTCTTTCGGTGATATAGTGTGTTTAACACCGTGTGTACCATAGCAGCTTTCTTCACCTGGAAGCCCTAAACATTTTGGAATGCTGGTGTCCGTGGATGCTCATAATCTTGTTGTTTGATATAAATGCAGAAAATGATACATTTATAGACACCAAAATATAGCTTTAAGCTGTAAAGGGATCCAATAAAAAAAAAAGATTGCAAAGTAGGGAACTTGCATCTGTTGCTTCTGATGATTAATGGAGATGATATGACGGAGAAAGAGTGCATGAATGAGAGGAGCAACATTATATCGCCGAATAGGAATAGGCTGCCTAGTACGCCTGAAACACAAGATGTCTTTAGAAGTCGGTATAGCTGCCCGGGATGCGGAATTTCCTACCTGGAAAGATACATCTGGGGTTGAGGAAACTAGACATTTGAGTAGTATGTTGCAAACTGGATATTTAATAGCAACAGCTATAAATTCTTCTGAAGTGGAGAATATTGATTCAGGAGATTTTGCAGGAAACAACGTTAGACTATTACATCGCTCTGCACATTTCATTTCCCCCAAAAATACCCTTGTCTTTGAATCAAACTTTCATTATAATAAAAAGACATTTAAGAAGACCGGGACTGGCCAACGAGTCTGCCGCTCCAGTGGGTGCTAAAGCGTGTGGCCACCACTTGGTTATGAGCAGCCGCGTGCTACCTGAGCATAGAAACATAAAGTGCGTCCCGTCATATGTCATCATCACCTGTGCTTACATAATAAAGCCGCCTTAAAATACCTCATTATCCCCCGTCTGGCCCTGTTAATGAAGTATAATAGGAATACCAATAGAAATATATTTAGGTATCTTTTTTTTCTCTTTTCTCCTCTCTTTTTTCTCTTATTTTCTTTCTTTTTTCAATTTCTTTCTCTTTTTCTTTCTTTCTTTCTCTCTCTCTCTCTTCCTTTCTTTCTTTTTCTTTCTTTCTTTCTTTCTTTCTTTCTTTCTTTCTATATTTCTTTCTTTCTTTCGTTCTCTCTCTATCTCCCCTTCTCTCTCACTTGTTCTCTCTCTCTATCTCCCCTTCTCTCTCACTTGTTCTCTCTCTTTCTCTCTCCTTCTCTCTCTCCTTCTCTCTCTCCTTCTCTCTCTCTCTCTCTCTCTCTCTCTCTTGTTCTCTCTCTCTCTCTCCTTCTCTCGCTCTCACTTTTTCTCTCTTTCTCTCTCCTTCTCTCTGTCTCTCTCTAAGGAAAGATATGGGTCATGCTTCATATTCAGTTCAAAGGTATTTTCACTGTATACAGTACAATACAAAGCAAAATTGAATTAAGATACACAAAATCGACACACTGTGATTTAGCCTCCAGTTATGCTGTATTTAATTTCATAAAAGGGCTATATCGATTCTTCATGTTACTTCCTTTAAATGTTATATTATATTGCAATCTCAGATAACCGTACCATTCAAATATTTAACATCTTCGCTGAAATGGATCATAATTAAGAAACTATAATTCAATTTGTATGTTGAGTCACTCGGGACACTGAAATTTCAATTGAATCTTCGTTTAAAATGTTTCTAGTTCGCGGATAATGTGCTCATCTTTGAGAGATAACTTAAACGCACAAATAGCATTTCCAAAGGCGAAATAGCGATTAATGTTGATATCGCGAAAAGAGGAAATATTTAGTGCATTAAATATAATCTAGAGATGAGAAGATGGGACTCACCATTTATCATGTTGGACGTCACTGAGGAATTGCCCACCGTGAATCGCCTAGCAAGGAGTTGAGCCTCAAGCTAAGAGGAGAGGGACTTAGACAATCCGGGAGGCAAGTGGGCAGAACCACATGGTCATCTTTAAGTGCTTTAAACATTGCTTTACATGCATAACATTCTCAGTCAGTACGCCCTGACTTTCTGTTGACGTCCTCCTGAAGGTCTTTTGAAGGACGGGATATACCCAGCAGGGTCTGGATCTCTGATTGCTCTCCACGCTGGCCAATCGCAGACATTGTGACCAGCAATGCAAGCCTATGGAGCCTTGCTTGCTGATCACAGTGTGCTCAGTTCAGGAGAGACTGGAGGCAAGACAGTGAGAAACTACATTTCTCCCTCTTTCCTCAAAAGGAAAGGTTTTGGATTTTTTTTTAACAAACTATAAATAAATGAACAATAAAACATAACAATACAGTGAGCTCAGTTATGTCATTGTGACATCACTGTCATACATAACATAAATGAGACATCCCTAAAGGGGTCTCTATCCATGTCTGCACAAACCCCTTAAGCCAGAAGTATTAAAATGACTACCTAATAGGGTGAAAAAACAGTGTTTAATTTGTGTTGCCAAAAAAAAAAAACCCGGGAATGTTAATTAAACCCACATATGGTTAAAATGGCAAAAAAAAAATGTATGGTCTAAAAAAAAAAAACCTGGGACGGGTTAAAAGCCTAATACAAAGTTTCAGCTGTAAAAGATTGTATATAACGCCAACGCCGTTGTACGCCTAGATGAGAAATGAGGAATATTTATTTTTTATAGCTCTGCAATTCATCTGTTAGTATAAGTATTGATGCTAAAAGCATTAATTTCAGTGTGAATTAATGTAATATCAGCATAATATTTATTTTACCGGAAGCAAGCAAGAATGAGAAGAAACTTGATAAAAAAAATTGCAGACCTGAGTTTGAGGTTATAATTTTTTCCAAAGAGGTATGGAACAAATATCGCCTGAGGTCACGCGAGTTCCTGCGCAGGAAGGAGATCGCTCAAAGCCAAGTGCAGGCTGCGCATTAATTAAGATAAGTGTTCTGATCCATAACCCGTAGAGATTACGCACGGTCTCGCTGCGCTTGTCTGCTATTTCAAAGAGATGTTTTTAGCAAAATATGCTTAAATATGTTATTCCCACTTTATATGTATCTATAACGTCAGCTCGTTTAACCCCTTAATGACAAATGCTTTGTTTTCACTGGGTTTAGGGACCACACATTGTCCTTAAGGGGTTAAACATGGTAAAACATCAGGGGAATCCTTAATAACTTTTCTTATACATAGCGTTTAGCAGTGGGTCTACAATTGTAGCACCTTAGGTGTCTTCACGTTGGATGATTATTCAGTGGCTAAAATAATTCTTGCCTGTTGCAAAATGTAATAGTTAAAAAATCTTAAAGAGAAGGTCCATGGGGCCGGTCACGTGCTCACTTGCGTGCGTTTGTTTTGATTTGTGAATTATTTCTTGCCCCGTTCACCCTTATCTTATGGAAGGCAGGAGAAATGTGCATCTGCACGGCCATCCCTGATGCCCAGACAGTGCAGGAGATCCATGACTTTATTTTACATACTAAGCATGTTCCACCAAGACATGGAGAAGACGGGTCTGTATTATACATCATAGAGGCTCAGATGTTCTGGTGGCCAGGCATCGTGAACAGAACTTATACGTCGTGCAGGACAGCCATGACTTCTTCAAGTCGCATCTGCATGCCCTTCAACCTGCGTGTGAAATCCCACGGGTTACATGGAGTTCAATCATAAGAGAGTAACTAGCGCTGGCCAAAGATTACGATTCTGGACATCACGTAACATTTTATTGATACGTATTTCACAAGTGGCCATGCAAAGTGATGAGGCTACAGTGTAATATTTGTCCTCATGTTAAAAAACGAATAGTTTACTTGTCTTTATACGCCATTAAGAGGAAAAACAAAACTCTTGCGAACCTGAAACTTTCGTTATTTGTTAGAACATTGCTAGAGAACATTTGGTATCTCGGTAATAGCTATATACTAATTTATCTGCTGTCTTAAAGATCGTTTCTAAAGCATTCAGGACTCTATATATGCGAAAATACTTAAAAAACACGTACAATTATGGAAGAAAGGCTCTTTTTATAGCTTGAAGTATAACAAAATACTTTATTATATGTTGTTTTCTGTTTTTAGATGTTAGATGTGTTTCTTTTTCCTTTGCATTTTACCTGGCTAAAATTCTCCTAAAAAAAGTTTTCTAGAATTTAAGGTTTTGTTTTTTTTTGAGTCAGAGTACTGTAAACCTTCTTAAAACATCATATATTCCTCCCAGGACTAAAAAAAAGGACTAATTAGTATTATGCTTTTTATATTAGAATGTGTAGATTAGAATTTTAACTTCTGCTGGCAGAATTGACGTTTATAATCAAAGTAATATACGTTTTAATTTAATATTTCTTAAAAGTAATATTCAGTTATTATATCGGATAAGAAATACTTCTGGCATCTGAATTAAGAAAACAAAAACACAGTAATTTTTAACCCCTTACGGACAATGGGCGGCCCCAAAACCCATTGAAAACAATGCATTTTGAGCCCGTACATGTACGGGCTTTGTCATTAAGGGGTTAAGCCGTACGGCAATAGTGTATGATTCTATCCATGCCTTCTTCTTGTATCATGTGATGGTGTTCTTGGTTTATGGGAACATTCCTCTACAACACCTCAGCGCTCTCCTACCGTATAATCGGGTTACGCAGGTGCTTAGGTCTGAGAAAATGTTATTAATGTTGTACAAGCTCTTGATGTAGAATATGGATTACGCTCGCCTGTTATAGGACTGAAAGCTCATCTAGTACTGGAACAGACTTACCGCCATCTCCAACATGGCCGCCCAAGTTACTGAGCAGCCAATGTTTGGCGATCCTTGACGTATGCTCAAGGGATCAATTATTCATCCACTCCTTCTTGTTTTGTGTCCTCCTCCTAATTATCCCAGAAGACGAGCTTTCCTTTGGCGGCCTCTTTAAACCTTCTCATTTCTTTAATAGATTGCCTGTTATAGATTATTACCTGAGCTCTTGTGCCCTTTTGCTGTGGGATATTTACCGCTATTCCTGTGTATGACCCCTGGCTTGTTGCCGATTTCGAAATAAACGACTATACCCTGATCAGGTATTGCCTTCCTGCCTATATCCAGTAGATTGCCTTGCTACGGGTTCCCCTGTTTGCACAAAAGGTTCTGCATCTTAGATCCTTATCAAGAACATTACACGTACTGGGACATAATTATCATAATACAGAGACATCGCTTTCTGATGACCTGTTAATTAATAGGACTTAAAAAGAATAAGAGGTTATCCCTTTAAGACTTAAAGAAAGGAGCTTTCACTTAACGCAGCAAACAGGGTTCTTTACAGTACGAGCAGTAAAGATGTGGAATCCACTTCCCCAGAGATTGTGCTATCACATTTAATAGATGCCTTTCAATATGGGCTGGATGACTTTTTTTTTAGCAAATAAGATTATTTAGAGATATAATGGGTTATAAGGACGGCATTCGTTAGATCCATTGAGAAATCAGAGGCCATTTTGGGAAGAATTTTCCTCTTTTCGAGGCACAATGTGGGGTTTTTTGCCTTCTTCTGGATCTTAGTGGACTTGTGTCTTTGCACTACAGAAATAAATAAATGACTAAATGTTGGCAGAATCAAGGATCTTAGATGTTTCTGTACTGCGAAAAATAAATTGTGCATAAAATCGAGCATCTAGTCCGTGTTCCCATCAATATGTATTATCACAGAAGAGAAACAAGGCATATCCGTACAGAGAATATTACAAGGCCAAGCGATGTACAGTATATTTTTTTTCTACTCTAGATCTTTTGCGACACTAACGCTGTAATACAAATGCAAGCAAAATTTCATTCTCAAAGCAGAGCGATTCCCCAGCGCCCTTGTTTCAACAGTTTCTTTATTAGCCTCCGGAAATCAACATTTTCTTCATCTTTTTACCGAGTTGAATTTAACATGTACTTTCTATTCTATCTTCCCGTGTTCTTCATCAATATGCTGTTTTCATTAAGTATTCCTCTGTATTTGTGCTTTAGGCTATGTACTTATTTGACTTTTCTCTCTTAAGAAAAAAAAAACATATACTTTGCCGTAAATCACATGAAATTAAAATGTATTCTGTTTGTATTTTTTAGTATACGCTTGCAGTCTCTCGCGTTATAATTATTATAGGGTAAAATGGGATTGGATGGAATACAGGAAAATATATATGTGTGGGAACAGTTATATATATATATATAAGGTTATAACGGTGAGAAAATGTAAACATGCATGGGATACGTAAGAGGCTATCCTGAAAATAAGACAAGCTGATGTAGGTGGGCGGTCCTGCTAACATTGGTGGGCGGTCCCGCTGACATTGGTGGGCGGTCCTGCTGACGTTGGTGGACGGTCCCTCTGACGTCGGGGGCGTTCCCGCTGACGGCAATGGGAAACACCCCCATTTCAATGAAAACATGGGCGGGGAGCAGGGCGTGTCAAGACCCCGCTCCCACAACCCGGAGGATTCGGGTCTTGACCCGGAGAACCGGAGGAGCAGCTCTCACCCGGCAATCTCCGGGTCAAACCTGGAGAGTTCCCAGGTATGGTTCATATCCATTCCTGGGTGCAAAAAAGAGGAGGGAGGTACTTAACTGAAGTAGAAGCTGCAGCCTTCATCTGATTAATCTTACCGCTGTTTGGCTGCTTAAAGCAGCCAATCAATGGCAAGAAAGTCCTCCTATAGAAATCAATGGACGCTTTGCAAGCATGCGCACGGGGGTCTGAATTAACCCCTGTCTGCAGTGTTTGCCAAGCTTTCTGGAGCTGTCTGGCAGTAAGTATATTATGTGTCAGCAGATGTGTTCAATCAAACACATCTCCTGCACAGAACATAGCTGGGGAGAGGGGCAAATACATACGGAGAGACTCTGCAGGACCCCCCTTTGCAAGACAGGATGTCTAACCAAGGAGTCCATTCTTCACGGCCAGCCAAAAATGCTAAAGATGTCACAAACCACTGCTTTAAAGTGATGTTTTCATGATCATACCTGTATTAACACAAACGTTGTGAATGGTGGTGTCACTGTTGCTTAAGAGTATGTATAGATGTTCTTATGTTTGACAAATGCAAATGTCTCATCGGGAAAACAGGATTTCTTGTTCTAAAATGTAAAATACGCACAAGTAAAGCTCGGGCGGATCGGAGGCTTAGATTACTGGTCTCAGATCAGATGGGAAGACCTTGGAACAGGCCAGAGGCAGCGCATGTTTGTAGAAGCATAACAAGGTCAGACAGGCAGCTCATGTTAACAAGGCTGTGGATCAGGAAAAGCAGCTGGAGGCTACAAACAAGTCTATAAACAGGTACGAATAAGAAAAAAGAAAAAATAACAAAGCAGCTGGCAACTTTGTGCAGACAGAAAAAGTTATTAAAAGTATGTGTGTGTGTGCGTGTGTGTATATTGTGATATCGCAAACAGGCATGATGCCCCAGATTGGGCCAAAGCACGGTCCTCTAGGGTATTGACTTCACGGGACAGCAAAGTCTTGTAGACGAGAGCAGTTTTTTTCAATAATACAGATCACGGTGAGGGAGACAATTATCTTTTTCCAAACAAAATGCTCTCTCTCTCTTAATGTCTCCCACTTTCTCCGCCAACCGATTCCATGTCTCTGTTTCTTTTACCACCACTGTTTCTTCTCTTGCCTGTTCTTGTTCTTTCTTCGTACAATTCCCCTCGGGTATCAGCTCCCTTAACCGGGCCTCCCGGAGCCTTTTCGCGGAAGGGTGGAGCCTCAGCGCATACCTTCTTCCCCCATTGGTGGAACGGGGTGGGGAAGAAGGCTATCCCTGTGGCTCCGCCATTTTGTGGAAGTACCTCAAGAGGCCAGAATAATGCAGGTAAATTTGAGGAGAAAGAGAGGTGCAGAAACCATTCTCTTTCTCTGTGGTGACACACAAAAGCAGAAGCCATGGGATCTCATTGTTGAAAGATATCAGTCAGGAGAAGGGTACAAACGAATTTCCAAAGCATTAGATATACCATGGAATGTACTGTATATGTATGAGTCCAATATTATCTTAAATTATACATTTTTTAACATTTATATTACTGGACTACCACAGCTATGCCAAGCTATATAATAAAACTGGACAAAGATATATTTGTATTGCTATTTCGTTACTTGTGATCGACTTTACCTCAGCACAGCATCACATTATGATTTATTTTTTATTAAACAATTTGCTTGTGTATTTATTCTCCTTTTGTCTAATTAAACTGTTTTTGCAAAATACGCATCGATGACCGAGACGCAGAATTTCTCACAATCTGCCTAAAATAGTCATCCGTTTCTGAATATTAGCCCTTGATTACATTAATCTAATTGAAAACTGAGAGCCCACATCTGTCACTTAGAATAAAAAAAAAAAAATGAAAAACGCTAGAGACGTCTAATGGACCGGATCAAATAATGCGATGGCTGACTGAAACCCGGAGACTATAATTAGAGAAGAAAAAAAAAAAAATAGATTTCGTATATATCTATTTCACAACTTTCTCTAATAGAGAAATTATTATCAGTACACCTCTGCCTGAACTAAATTAGGTTGTATTTATTTATATAAGAAAATAATATGACTACGGCAACAGAAAATAAAAATATGACCTTGTCAAAAACAGAATTTTAAGGAAATATGCGCAATTAGCTAGAATGTTAAAAAAAAGTGTAATATGTAGGACTCGCTATTGATTTCTTTCATATATATATAGATATATATATATTTATGTGTATGTATGTGTGTGTGTGTGTGTGTGTGTATATATATATATATATGTATATACATATATATATATATGTATATATATATATATATATATATATATATATATGTATATATATATATATATACACATACACACACACTAATTGTGTAAAGATCATTGTTGGATTGGTTGCCTCAGGTAGCATTTGTATCAAGGGGATCTGGACATGTTTATGGCTGGTTCACCTTAATTAAACCTAATTGCTCAATTACGTTGATCTCCGTTGGTTACCCAGATGTATGCTTTGATTTGGTTTGAGGTGATATTAGCTGTTTTCACTAAATGTGAGTTTGAGCAGTTAACGCTCATTATTCGCCTTTGTTCCCTGGGTGTTGAATCACTGATGAGTATAGTTTTAGGTTTCACTTTTTTCTTTCTTTCTTTCTTTCTTTCTTTCTTTCTTTCTTTCTTTCCTTCTTTCGCTCTTTCTTTCTTTCTCTCTTTCTTTCTAAAATTAAAAATAGATCTTTGAATGAAGCTATTGCTCTACGGAAAAGTATAAGTCATTCTCATTTGTACAGCTCTTTGCTTTCTAATTCACAGCATTTAAATACACGTCGCAGATCAGTCTTTATGTGAATGCTTTTTTAATTATCATTTTTATTCATATTTTTACAATACATATTTAAACATACAATTTTCTGCCAAGTAAGCTATAAAAGCACGTCCAGCTATCACACTGTCACTTGTTGCACCTCAGGGCTCAACTTAGCGTAGGGAGCAACTTACAGAAAATGCATACATTAATGGCGTATATAAACCCCGGCGTGAGCCTGGTGCCGTCATACGGGTACGTGAATATTTTATATTGGCTGGCAAAGGTATCTATCTCTATATTATCACCCGGTGTAAAGTATCTGCATTGGCTTACGGAATCAGGGAAAATAGAATTAAAGAACTCCCACATCATATGTTCATTACCGGAGATAAGGCTATCTGTATTTTTCTCAGTTTTGTGAATCTTGCGTGATAGATCTGGTTTTTCTGTTTTCCCAATACGGTCTATGGATGGATTGCGTGACAAATCCTGTTACCTGAGGTCCAGAAATGTCACTTTAAGGGATCCTAAAACGGTCTTGGTTGGTGTATGCGTTTGTATGCTGTTCCTCCTGTGCAGTTCTGGTGGATATTGACCTGGCTTCATTTTGACCTAGTTCCCCACTCCTAATTTGGCTACATTATAATCGGATTTTTTGGCTTTTGACCCTTTTTTGACCACAAGATTCTGCCTGGGATACCAGTTTGTTACACAGTTAGTCTGTTTCTCATTGTCTCTTTGGGACCGTGTTTTTGCCAGGACTTCACTACTGGAATCCTCTCTTCGTTACATGAAGAAATGACTTGCTCCCAAATGGAGCTCTTTCTGCCTATACTTTTCTGGCCCAGACAAACCAGCCTCGCTACTTAGTTCCCTGATAGACCCAGCTACGCCAGGCTCTGGAAACTTCCCCCAGACAGCACACCTGGGCCCAGGGATCTTATTCATGTTCTCTCTTTGCCCTGGGAGGGCATTAGAACTTCCTCCACAACACAACAGTCTCCTTGATCATCAGGCTCCAGGGGTTTTAATGGCCAGCACCTTTGTCTGATGTAGGCGTCATCAGAGTCCTCAACTTGATCCTATAAACCCAGTTTAGGCATCCAGTCTGCTCATTGGCCGATCCTGCTCCCCAAATGCTGCACCCATACACAAGATGTATGCACAAAATAAGGCAAATAACATCTCTCTGAGGGTGTACAGTGCTATTCAATTGTTTTGATAAAAGTAACTCTGGCATTGAATCAAAGTGAAATGAGAGCATGCATGAATGAGAAGTGAATAAGAAATAGCATTAACCCCTTCACTTAAAAAAAATGCAGTTTCTGAATTCTCTCCGAACAGTCACAGTGCTTCCTGGGGTGGGTCTCACTATCAAGGCATTTTAGCTACACAATTTAAGCTTAGTAGAAGAAAGTTGATCACCTCTTATACTCTTTTACATCAGGCGTCTGCCGCCATATTATATATGGCGGAGGTTCACAGCCGGGGTAGGGGCCACACCAGATCTGTGGTGTTATCACAATAGCTGTTTTTGCACTATACTTTCACTTGATTTATTTATATTCGGTGTACACTAGGGGTGCTGTATCTACACAGCCATTCAAGAAATTGGGGTCACTCAGCTGTTTTCATGGATAACAAGGACATTTCTGGCTGAAACATAATTGCAAAATGGTTTTCTAACATCCAATTAGCCTTTTAACCTTAAACTTGGATCAGTGAACACAACGTGCCATTGGAACACAGGAGTGATGGGAGTGATAAAGGGCCATTGGAACACAGGAGTGATGGGAGTGATAAAGGGCCATTGGAACACAGGAGTGATGGGAGTGATAAAGGGCCATTGGAACACAGGAGTGATGGGAGTGATAAAAGGCCATTGGAACACAGGAGTGATGGGAGTGATAAAGGGCCATTGGGACACAGGAGTGATGGGAGTGATAAAGGGCCATTGGAATACAGGAGTGATGGGAGTGATAAAGGGCCTCTGTAAGCCTATGAAGAGATTCAATTTAAAATCATCTGTTTCAGTCATTTACAACATTAACCCCGTCTGTGCTGGATTTCTGATTCATTTCATGTTATTTTAATGGACAAAATTGGCTTTTCTTTCAAAAACAAAGACATTTCTAAGTGACCCCAAACCTTTGAACGGCGGTGTATATTGTAATTTTTTTTATTATTATTTATTAGATAGAGGCATCTTTTATCACTTTTTTCACATTGTATGCATTCTACACAGTATTCATAAATTTTCTATGTGAATGGAAGAATTAAACAGTGGCAACATTTCCAAGCAGATCATTTGTAAGCATTTGTAAGGCAAAATGTCTGGATAAAACCTAGAAGAAGATATTTCTGGATAGAAATGCTGAACAGTTGAGATGAATTATGTTTAACATTAAAAAAAATTTAATGTGTTTCACACTGGGAGAAAAATGTAAGAATACATAGAGTATACTGATGGGATCTGAATTATGCAGAGCTTTGAAAAAATTGTAGACATGTTGAAAAGGGGTATCTGTTCATTGTCTAGCAAAAGGGTCTTGATTCGTAGGATACTATATCTTTTTAACACCCAAACTGGTGAGTTTTCCAGATACCCTTGGACAAGAGGGAAAAGATATATGTAAGCAGGCCCGGACTGGCCATCGGGCACACCGGGCATTTGACGCCGGATTGACGTAGGGGCTGATGGAGCTGCAGCTCCAGGCCCCTACCTTAAAATAGGCCCAGTCAGGACTGGACTGACTGGGCCTATGCGGCCTCTACGGCCGCATTAACGCAGGGCATAAGGGGCACCTGCCCCTTAAGCCCGCAGCAACTGCGACCGGGTCCGCCGCTCTAGGGGGCCGGGGAGCCCCAACTAGGGCCGGCCTTAGGGGTGCACGGCCGCACAAGGCTTAAATTAAAACATCGGGGTTTTTTTGTTTTACTTTATTTAACATCCTCCATGTTAAATAAAGTTTTTTTTTACTTTATTTAACATGGAGGGTGTTAAATAAAGTTAAAAAAACAACAACAATAAAAAACCCTGATGTTTTAATTTAAACCCTGTGCGGCCGCACACCCTTAAGGCCGGCCCTGGTGGGGGCTGCCCGGCCCCCTAGAGTGGCTGGCCAGGTCGCAGTTGCTGCTTACTCCAGGAACAACAAGGTAAGTAGGGTGAGGGAAGGGGGTGCAGTGAGAAGGGGCAGAGGGGAGAGGGGTTAGATAGTGAGAGGGGGGTACATATTGAGAAGTGGGGAAGGGGGTACATAGTGATAGGGGGGAACATAGTGAGAAGGGGCAGATAAGAAGGGGAGGGGTAGATGGGGAGAGGGGGTAGTGTGAATGCGTACGAGAATGAATGAATAAATGTGTGGATGAATTGTGTGAATGTGTATGAGAATGAATGAATTCATGTGTGGATGAATTGCTTGAATGATTTGTGAGACTGCATTAATGAATATGTGTTAATGATTTGTGTAAATGAGTGTTTGTGTCTATCATGAATGTTTAAGTGATTTGGGGAAATGCAAAGATGGTACATGAAGGGTGGGCTTTAACAATAAATAAATAAAAATGGGCTGCTCAGTCTTAAATGCCCGGGCCTATTTTTTGTCCCAGTCCGGGCCTGTATGTAAGCATGGGGCATGTAGACAAGAACTTGTGATACAGTGAAGCAACTGTTGGAAATTAAGCTAATAATGTTTGTCGGGTGTTGGTTAATATTTTTGTGTGCTAACAGGAAATTGGCATAATTAATAGGAAAGTTGGTTATTATTTGGATCCAAAATGGCATTTTCTGCAACGCCCTGTGAAAAATACCACCCTAGACCAGAGATGGATTTACTTTAGATGCTGCCCTAGTCCCGAACCAGTGTAGGACCCTTAGCCCCATGGCTGATATGACATCATATGACCAGAGCTCCGTGACCTAAAGATTCCCCCCCTTGTAAGTGGCACACTGGGTAGCTTGATCGCACAAGAGGGACATCTGCTCCCTGATTTTTGCGCCAGGGGGACTACCGTCACAGCAGACTTTTGGGGTAAATTGTCAGAAATCTAATTTTTTTTCCTGCTGCTAAACTGTCAGACAAAAATGTGATAAATTGTGTTATTCCACAACAATTTTGGAATACCTAAAAGGAATTTTCTTTGTTATTCAGCAATGTAATAATCATGAGCAACGTAATGTCCAATATAATTTATGAGGAGGGTATATGCTTAGAAAATTCCTATAGAAAGGTGTAGGTATGAAATTATCATCAGACCGCCACATCTTTATGAATGCATCGAATGCCGCGTTCAATAGGCCCGGTAAATCGTACAGCTGTGCAAAAGTGGCAAAAAAAAATAATAAAAAAAATTGCGCTCTCTCAGGAGGTATGATGAATAGCCTCTTACGATTTTATAAATCAGGAATAAAGTGGTTGAATAAGTCTAGACTTACAGAAATTGAAACAATTATTTTTCTGTCCAGATCAAGCCATAATAGTATTCATTTATTCTACATAAATCCACTGCTGTTTTGCATTAACAAAGAGGAAAAATGGTTCATTGTTCTCAAAGGAGAAACTTTAAGCACCTCGTTATGTTATGGGATTCTGTTAGAAGGAGACTATATAGTTTAACCATGTGAGTACCATGGCTTTGATATTTTTCGCTTATTCTCTAGGACAGAGGGCAACTCTGAAGCCGACTGAATTCCAGTTCCCATTATTACCTGCCAGCATGTTGCTGAGAATCATAGGAATGTTCCTATTGATTTGCCTATTTTCTACGTTGAGTATGAAGGGTTCTTATTGAGGATTCCTATTTAAGAAAAGGCAATGAAATCTGATATATTGACTGTATGCAAGGTACAGACTGTATTTTTTTTATATGAAATAATATTATACAAGCTTATGTGCCCATCATTAAAATTGCATGCAACAAAACCATATCTTTCTCTTTTTCTCCTCTCCTTTTCTCCAAATTTTCATCTCCCAGATACCCTGCCTCCTTGCCACTTCACCCTGCTCATGGCAGCATTGTGTTCTACAAACTTAGACCAAATGCCATTTCTTGTTCTCCATATTGGTTTTTGGCATTATCAACAGACACTCCGACCGATCCCAGCACTCTGCAGCGAACGCTTAGTCCAAGTTGCTTGGGGACATATGGGCCACCGGAGACTTTATCCCAACTACCTACAATGCCTGGACCGCTAAATGGCAGACTACAAGGGCACACGACTGGACGCCTGCTTTCTACCGCCATGGTCACAGTGTATATATATATATATATATATATATATATATATATATATATATATATATATATATATATGTAATGGGGATTCCGATGTAATGTATTTAGCATCTATTTCAGTGCTGAACAAACAGAGAACAGTTTTCTGGGATGCAAAGGGTTAATAAGAAGCGTTACCATTTTCATACTCCGCATTTGACACTTGTAGTGTTTTATGTCTCCTTCCATCAAAGCAAAAGGGTTAATCTGATTTATACTTGTTCTTACAGCAGAATAACGCATAAAGTTATCCCAGCTGGGTAAGGTGCCGTTTGCCTCATGTCAACTCTATTAAATAGAACATTTTGTCATGAAGCAGTTTTGTTTTTTGCTTGTGTTTCAGGCTCCCCGGTCAGATTTATTTGAATGGTAATCTGTTGCTGTTTGTTGACAACCCATAAGGGGAAAAAAAAAAACACAAGAATAAAAAAATATATATAAAAGTAAAAATCACAGCTATGCGGAAGAAGTAACCAGCAATCTTTTAATGGTCAAGCCTAATGTGAGAGCCAAGATAAGATGCTCATTAAATAGCTGTTGGAAAGAGCCAAATTTTGTTTTCTCGTCGTCTTCTGACGAAGGCTTTGGGCAGTCTGTAATTGTCAATTCCATTAATGAGTTTACATAAATTCTGTAGCTGAAAGCCAGAACATTTCATCCCGGTTTATCCCTGTGAGGAAACATATGTGAGAATTGCCTCTTAAGAATTCTGGGGTGGGGAGAAAAAAAGCCAATCTTCTATAATTACCTTTTCGTGTCATGGATAATCATTACGCACAGACGATTACTCCGCAGACTGCATTGAAAGCTCCTTTTTGAATCTTTGAATGTTTACGCTATAAATGTTTTAAAATTTCGTAACTAAATTTGAGTGTATTGTAATTTTCAGCTGCAGCTCCAGGATTTTAAGGGGCTAATACAAAAAATATATGTATATATATATATATATATCTTTAGTGTCCATAAACATGAAAAATTGTGGAAAAACTAGAGTTTGGCCTGGTGGCTGGTGGTGCTAAACAAGATGACATTGGGCCAAGCCAGATCCAGATCTCAACTTGTCGAGCGACACATAAGCCAAGGCCAACTCACATGAGAAAAGTCTTCAAGAATGTCCACATGAAAAAAAAAAATCTAAATAAAAAGAAGTGATTACGTTTCTTGGCTCCTCCTTGTATGTCCTCGCGCTCGACAAGGAAAAAGATCAGCTGTTGGGTGCAAGTAAACGCCAGCTAACTTGGAAAAGAGAGAATAATCTACCACTCAAACCAAGCATCTCTAAGAAAAGGGCGATACAAGAAACACATGCTTACTTCACCAAGCATGTATCTTTGCAAACTGAGCATGTTCACACAATCCCGTTGCATTTTCTCCCATAGGCTCGGGTCAGGTTGGATGCCATTGTGATACAAGTCTGCTGGATAGGTTAACTTGCTTGGATACCAGGAATGGTAGAAGCATACAAGCGTCGTAGAATGTTGCACATGGAAGGAAGGAAGGATATAACTCTGTTTATTCTTGTTTTGATATTAGGCTTATATTGTATAGGAATTTAAAAAAAAGAACCCCTGCAACATACAAGGAACATCGAGAAAAATAAAGTATACTTATTCACTATACGTCTTACTATTCTAACCTTTCTAACATACTTGTATGTTCTAATCATTTTATTTTGCTTGCTCTACGTTGTATGGATGGGGGTGCTTTTGTCATGTTCTGCTCACCATTAGAACGCTAGGCATGTAGTTTAAAGATTCTCTGGGTCAGAGATGTTCTTGTCCTTCACTGATGAGGTATAAACATTTTGAAACAGCTGTATATGTAGGCAAAACTCTGGCCAATGTGGTTCCAGCAAACTGCTATGTTCAAAGCTATGCATAAAGTAGTATCTATACGCAACGGATGGAGACCATGGAAATGTGGGGAAGGAATCAGAAATTGAATTTTATTTAATTTATGCCAGCGGATTCTGTAGCATTATCACAATAGTGAAAAGGAAAATTAACAATGTTAAAATTGACAATGACACAAACACAAGTTAGGGTATGCTGATACAGAAGAAGAAGAGGGCCCTACTCTTCTAAGTTTACAATATATTAGTAGGATGAGACAGGAAATGAGGGGGCCGCTTGGGCCAGGATGATATGTAATAATGTTGACTTGGAGAAATCACATAGCATAGCAGTGGCGGCTGGTGGGTAATTCCAATGGGGGTTCACAATATATACATTTTGAAAATGAAATGTACATTTACGACATAATGTACAGGTTAAAATACATTTCCCTAAATTAATCCTAAACACCCCATCAACCATAGCTGCCCCTAAGTTATTGTAAGGGTCTCACCTACCTAATTTGTTTATTAAGATAAGTGTGTATATCCACATGTAGTGTTAAGAGTGTATGTACTAGTATACTGTATGAGGTTAGCATGTCTGTGCATGAGTGTATGATGTTATTGTGTGATGATATTTGTGTCTATGTAGCTGTAGGGTGGTTAATATTTGTGACCGTATGTTGTTAGTGTATGATGTGTCTGTTACTGTATGGTGTATGTGTAAGCGTATGTTAGTGTATGGTGTAAGCATGAGTGTATGTGTGTTTGGTGTAAGCATGTGTGTGTGGATGGTTGTCAGTGTATGATGTTATCGTGAGTTTTTGTGTCAGCATATGGTGTTAAAGTGTCAGGGATGAACATAGGGTTAGTGGCACCTGGGGGGGAAGAAAAGGAGCAGAAAAAAGCATGTGTATGTATGTAAGGGTATGGTGTTAGAGTTAGTGGGTGTTAGAGCACATTTGCATGTTAGTATTTATGCATGGGCCGTGAAGAAATACTGCACCCAGGAGTCACTAAACCTAAGCTCACCCCTTTTCTCATAAGGTGTGTTTATGGGGGGATCTTAATACGGAGTCATGAGTGAAGCAATGGATGGGGTAGTGGAATAGACATGGGGCGGGCTAATGGACCATGCATTAAGCTTGTACTGGACCTCAATATTTCTGATGGCAGCCCTATGCAGAATCCCCCACCGTATGTATTTGATCCCCCCCCCCAGCTATTTAACTTGCAGGTAATGCGTTCATCAGAACAAATCTACCACCTTGGGAGCGGACCAACGATAGCAACTGTTACTCACAGACAAATGATAACACTCTTTAAATAATGTTTTCCCTTAACATCAAAAAAAAGATCCGGTTACAATTTTCATGCTCACAGTAAAAATTCCGAAGATAAAACCAGTAACTCTACTGTGTGACTGTTTAGTAATGGGGGGGGGGGCTACAAAGTATAAAGGCAAGCCTATCCCTTTAAGAAGCTCCAGCTTGACTGATTTACCAATTAACGCACTTGCGCTCGTTCAGGGTTATCTTTCGACACCCGTCGCCTTCCTTCGAAGATGGGTTTGATGCACACCTGTTACAATACATCAGTAAACGTGCATTATCATTACACAGGCACTACACAAATACAATACAAATTACTTTGCTTCTTTCTGTAGTTTAGTTAATTTTCTCCTTTGTCGCGGTGAGCAAATGGAAATGACTTACATGTTTCCTGCTACGGCGGTTCCACGTTTCTCCAGCACGGGATATATATTCGCATATATATACTTGATTTGTAAACAGCAGGTGGTTCTTCTTGAGAAAGAAAAAAAAAGACATTAGAAGAATGTGCGAAGCAAACCATGGTGATAAATGCTAACGAAAAAAAAAAAAAAAGACGAAGGAAGAAAACTTGTGGCATTCATTGAAAAGGCAGCAATCAGTGTTTGTTACCTCTCATCAAATGCTGTAAGTGATTCTGTTCTTAATGCAGCGATATGATTGCCGTTGGAAAGAATGCTATTTCTTGTTTGAAGGACACTTTTTAAAGGTCTGGATTATGAAAGTGTCACAAGGAAAATGCCCCAAAAAGACAAAAAAATATATGTTATTTTCTTGAAAATGTTATTTTCTCTCTCTAAGCGGCTCGCTAAAAGAATCCAGAATAAAAACAGCAACGTATAACAATTGGATTTTGGAATGTAAGCCAAGGTTGCAGAAGTTTAAGAAAAGTTATCCACGTATCCTACCAGTCATTGTCTATGCGCTCAGATTAGGTTTCATAGCTTAATAAGAGTTCTGGTTTGGCGTGCTAGACTGGGGGTGATGAGACATCTGTGGCCGGCAACCGCCAAATGACGTAAGTGGTGCCGACGGCTGGATACCTGAGGTTATACGTTATGGGGTTTTTTGGCTGGGCAGATCCAGCTTGTGGCCGCATACTGCAGAGTGAGGAGCGATGGCGGCCAGCGGCATTTGCCAGGTGGCCTGTCGTGGCCTGCTGGTTATACTTTGGGTATAATAACGTCATGTTAGGGCTTTGAGTTGGCCTAATTGCAAAGCTAAATGCAAAACAATGTAAGTAGAACTCAGCCAAGAGAAGGCAATGTTAAGGTTGCCTTGCCTTTGGCTCTTGACTGTCCTTGTTGTCATGGTTGGTCTGATGGAGATTTTTCTTCCGTTATGGTACAACTGACTCTCCAAAGTGAGGTCTCAAGTAGGGTTGCAGGTATCTGACTAGCTTGGCTCTACATAAAGACAGTTCTTGCAGTTCTTGTCTTCTACTATCAAATGTAATGGTGTAAAGGAGAGCTCCCTTCTATCAGTGGACTGGATGCAATGTAAGGGAAATATTGAGAGCAAACATATGCATATGTAGTCAACCTCTTGAGTTCGATAGCATACTATAAGCAATGCGTCACATTGATGGTTAGATGCATGGCTCCATGACTCTGACACAGGGTGCTGAGGGCTTCATAGAAATATAATAACTCAGAGGACACACAGTCCAAAGCTCATTATCTGACTATCACCTCTTTATTCCGACATGCACAAAGAGCAGACGTTTCGGGGGTTGTATGCCTCTTCCTTAATCCAGGTGCCAGTTTACCTAACGGTTTCCATAAGAAGATGGAGGCATTTTGACATAATTTGTCCAATTTGTCCAATTGTAACTGATGGACAAGTAGAAAGTTCCTAATTCTTTTGGTATAATTCTAGCACCTGCAGGACAGAATTACCACACGATAAAAGGGTTTATTCACAAAAGGGAGTGTTGTCGGGAAGTAGTGGTTTTAATACCCTCACTTTAGTATTCATTATGAAGGGCCATCACTGGTAGGTCCAGGATGAAGGCCCGAGCAAATTCAATGTGTCACAAGACTTTCCAGAAATCATTAATTTAACTATACATTACGCAAGGTTAAGAAAAAAGTCATAAATAGCTTAAACCAAATAATAAAAAAAATAAAATAAAAAGGAAAATAGCAAACATTTCTCATACTTCATACAACATCGGTTGTTTGTGTAAAATACAAATAAGTGTAGCACAAAAACGTCTAGTGTAATTACACCATAATTAGTGCCCAAAGTTAGTACCTAAAGTATGGAAGGGATTTCTTTTATTCCAAGTGCAGGGTATCCAATCGTTCACAAGTCATATAAATAAAATGAGAACAAATCATAGAAGAAGATCATAGCGCTCTCCGCGTATAAATATAAATGAATAAGTAAAGGATATGAATCAGGAGCAGCGATATCACCCTGGAATGTGTCATCCCAGAAAGGAAAGGCTCCTCATGTCCCAATTCCAACAGTAGCAGATCCGACTTCAACTACAACTCTCAGCTCAGAGATCAGAAAAGGCCAAAACCAGGGGAGAGAGGGTTATAAATTATTGTAATTCTTAATCAACAGCAGTATGCTTACGTTAAAACAGACATCCAGGTGCTCCATAGAACAATGTATGTTGTACACCACAACCAGTCTCGCGTCAGCAGAGATCCATTCCTTGGTGGGCGCCATGACGTTGATGCGTACAACGCATTTCGCACCATATCACAGAGCTTCCTTAGGTGCTTATACAGGGCCAGCCAGGCTCTTCCTGTAGTAGAAGCTTATTGGGCATGGGTCTACATGTCATATAGAGAAGTCAAGAAGATGAAACCAAAGCTTCCCTACAATTACTGAGTTCCACTCTCCCATTAGGGAATAAACCCTAATAACTAATGGCTGGTGGTTTTCCATACAGCGTCTCACATTTATTTTGGTACGTAGGTAAACCCAGCCACGTCTCTCCAACAACGTGGCTAAAATTGGGTTCAACCCAGCTGTAGCAAGTAGCACATTGAATGAAAATTTAATGGAGATAAGAAGGTTTGCATCTCGTTGTAGGCGTCTTTCATCTTGTTGAGTTCAGTAATCAAAGTAAACAGCGACGGACAACGACTTCCCTAGGATTACCATTTATTTGTGTACTTGCTCTCATCCAAATACTATTTCTCCTACCAAACCTCACCTCCTGATGTTAAGAAAAATATTAGTAGTAGCGAGCACACTTTCTTTTATCCAGTTACTCCTGTGGGGGGGAGGGGGGGCGATCACATTTGAATAGTAAAAAATGATGATTACTAAGCTAATTGAGTGAAGTGCAAGATTCCCAGTGGGCACAAAACTATTACTACATCGAGAGATGTGCATTTAAAATGAAGAATGGTCGGCTTTCTATTTCTAGTAATTTCCTTTGTGTTTTAGGTTAGAAAATGGATTAGAAATATGCAAATCACCGTCATGTCCAGAAGACTTAGTCCGGATCCGTCTTTGTGACAGAAGAACACATTATTGTAAATTTTCGCACATTAAAATAGCTATTATTTTCTTCTGTAAAAAAAAAGTACAGACCAAGAAAAGTAGGATGTATTTGTCCTTAACTCTTTAGGTACCAGATTGCCGAGTAACACTCTGCTTTGCGCCTACCTCCAGCACTTAAAAATGGGTTCAAACTTCTTTATTTCCATTTTCCCCATAAGCCTGTTTTTGTTTCCACTCCGACACATTGTATGCGCAAAAATGACAGCATTACAGAAAATGCCATGCAAGAATTACCATTTTTTTTTTAGTACAAAATGTTCTTACTTCTACATATTCTAACCGGTGCACTCAATCATATTTTTATTATATGCCAAACAATTTGCTCCTTTCAGGTACAGTAATCAAACCCATTTCTTCCCCGTAACTGTTTCTTTGTTTACACTTCCGTGCATGAATAGAATAAGGATGGCTTTACCCAAGAGGATGATGCCGAGAAAAAAAAAAAAAACAACAGACTTCGGTCCTAAAGAGACTAAGTTCGAAACGGAGCAAGTGTCAAGCTCTTCTGGAATAAGTGACGGGTTCGAAATAGGATGCATTTCCCAAAGTTATATATATATATATATATAGAGTTCTCCTTAAACAATATTTTTGTGATTTTTTTTTATTTTTTACCAAGTTTCCATCCAGGAATATTTTTTCTAGCTAAAAATCGATAAAACATAAAAAAAAATCACCCCAAATTCAAGAAAATGTCACAATATCAGAACGCATTTGACAAGTGAGTGGTTTGACGTGTTGGTTTCGGGTATACAGAAATATGCACGTAGATACAGTGTGAGAGAAATGGTTTAACCCCTTATTGACAAAGCCCATAGATGTATTGTTTTCTTTTTTTTTGGTGGGGGGGGCGTTTTTTTAAATTTATTTAAATACATTTCTGTTATAAAAAAGAGAATCTATTCCCGTGTGTTGATACAGAAGAAAAGGGTCTACTTAGCTTTCGTAAGATAGAACGCGTCTTACCGAGCTTCTAAGAAAACCTGGAAACATTTTAAACAAGCTGACTCTGTGAGATTCTGCTGTAGTGACTTTCTAATGTTGGCAGCCAAATGGTTCTAAGAACATTCCGTATGAAGATCATGACTTGTTAGGAGGTAAATATATTTTGAATGAAGCCACCTGTATTCATCAGGGATTTCGTCTATGAATAGAGTAGAATATGAAAGAGAGAGCTCTAGACAGTATGATCCTGGGGATCTGTTCTTTTACCATGAAGCTGATGTAAAAATGAAAGAATGAGTTGTATTGATAATGCCAACCCAGTAAACCCTTAACTTGACTAACATGTACGAGGTCATGCGAGATGCAACGGGGTTATAATGTGACCAACAATTTTACTCGCCGAATGGGATGGCATTTAAAAAATGCAACATTCACATAATTCATTTGCTTTTTGCTTATAAGCCCTTTTAGTTTTATTACTAAAAATAACACAGATGTTATGTTTTAAGGCTGCCTATGGTGTATGTTCTGTGTATTTTGTGGAACACACCCTTCAATTACGCATAAAGATATCAGGCCTGGACCCATGGGGCAAATGCTCTTTGTGCCACACTTATCATTATCGCCGGTCATGTCTCCCAACGCAGCTTCAGAAGACCTATTCACAAAAAAGAGAGATTCAGATATATTTTGAGGTGTAACTGTTAGCAGTATTATTTTCATAGTTATTCCTTTAAAAGTAATTATAGAAACATAAAATTTAAAGGCAGATAAGAAACATTCGGTCCTGTCTAGTCTGCCCATTGTTCCTGATTTTAAAACTTAAACCTTAATCAGTCCATGGTAGACTTGTGCAAATGGATCAAAAATGATTCAGACAATTTTTTTTTCGTTTTCAGACTACAGATTTTGTTTCTTGTGTTTGTGGTTCAGGCGAAATTCAAAAGGGGTTTTTCCATTAGAAAACGGAATTTGTTGTCACTCACCCTCAGGGCCGGCCTTTGGGGTGTGCGACCTGTGCGACCGCACAGGGCGCCACACTCCAGGGGGCGCCGCCGCGGGGTCCGCCGCCGCCGCAGCACGGTCCGCCGCCACTGCCGCCGCGGGGTCCGCCGCAGCGCGGTCCGACGCCACTGCCGCCGCGGGGTCCGCTGCCGCCAGTATGGGGGCACGGACAGTAAAGAGACGGACAGTAATGTCCGCCGCTGGAGGAGCAGGCTCGCAAGGGAGCAGTATCGGAGGTCTTTAACAGACCTCCGATACCGCTCCCTTGTGATCCCCGCGGCAACAGCTGCTGTGCGCCGGGGTTTGCTGTCAGATCCCGGCGCACAGCACTGAAGCCGCGCCCACCGGTCTCCGTGCCCTCTGACCCGGAAGAAGAGAAGACAGAAGAACTAAGAAGAGCGAAGAGGAGGCAAAGAAACTGAAAAAGGAAAGGTAGGAAAGCATAGAGTGACAGTGAGAGTGGATTGGTGTATATGTGTGCATGAGTATATGTGTGGTTTGGTATATATGTGTGGTTTGGTATATATGTGTGGATTAGTATATATGTGTGGTTTGGTGTATATGTGTGGATTGGTGTATATGTGTGGATTGGTATATATGTGTGGATTGGTATATATGTGTGGATTGGTATATGTGTGGATTGGTATGTGTGTGTGGATTGGTGTATATGTGTGGTGTGGATTGGTATATATGTGTGGATTGGTATATATGTGTGGATTGGTATATGTGTGGATTGGTATGTGTGTGTGGATTGGTGTATATGTGTGGAGTGGATTGGTGTATATGTGTGGATTGGTGTATATGTGTGGATTGGTGTATATGTGTGGAGTGGATTGGTGTATATGTGTGGATTGGTATATATGTGTGGATTGGTGTATATGTGTGGATTGGTGTATATGTGTGGATTGGTGTATGTGTGTGGATTGGTAAGGGTGTGAGAGGGATGGGTGTTATGCTGTACCATTTCCAATGTATTTTTCATTATATAATTATGCTCTAAAGTACATCATAACTCCCATCACTCTATACTGTTCCATACAGTGGCAGAGCTGGGAGGCAGAGGCCTTGCACCCCCACCGCAGGACTTCTGAAAGGTAAGTGAACTTCAAAGAGGGAGAGGGTAGATAGTTAGGAGGGGGTAGATAGGGAGAATGGAGTGAGACGGGGTACATAGGGCAATCATACTCCTATCATGCCAAGTAGTCTACGAGTACATCCTGGAATCTGCGGGCATGATAAGAATGTGATTGCTGTTAATCATATATATATATATATATATATATATATATATATATATATATATATATATATATATATATATTGTTATTTAATTGTTTTGTTATGTGTTATGGTGGGGGGGGGGTCATATTCGGTTTCGGCCAGGTAAATGCTGCACTTTTGGTTTCAGTCCAGAATTCGTTTCGGTGCATCCCTACTACTAAGCCAGACAATGAAGTGGTAGGCCTACACCACATCAATGTTTGGCGTAGTATATAGTGATTGGGGTTTTGTTACAAGTTTTGATTCCTTTCTTTTTTTGGGATGGGGGGCGCCAGACGAGTAGTCCGCACAGGGCGCCAGAACACCTAAGGCCGGCTCTGCTCACCCTCATTTAATTGCTCCTTCTCTCCAGCACTCACACGCTCACACTTTCATTCACTCTCTCTCACATTGTCATTCACTCTCTTTCAAACTCTCATTCATTCTCCCTCACACTCTCTCTTAATGTCTCCCGACTTTTTCTGTGTCCCTGTCTCCTTCCCGGCAGCTCTGCTTCTTCTTGTTCTTGAATCTTCTTTGTCCGCTTCTCCATGTATTAGCCCTCCTTAAGCATTTCTACAAAAGGACACAACTCTCCCCCAAGTCTAACATCATAAATGAAATGCTGTCTACTGAACAGTACACTATAGTGCTATCCAAATCATTCAGATTTACATAGGACAGATAAACAGCATCTACATATTAACCCAGTACACAGGAGGTATTTATCAAACTGGGCAACGTTACTTTCCGGGGCCAAAAACATACTAATGACAAATCGACACAATGTCATTTTTTATGTTTGTTATGATGTAACTTGAGATCAGGTGCTTCATTCTTCGATGTTTAAAAGGAGAAACTTCTGGAAGGTCTATAACCCTTGCCCCAGTAGTGCGCTACCTCCAGATGTTATTTTCACCTTTAATATACTTAAAGAGCTTTTCCAGCTAAATGCATACTAAAGCTAGCAGGGCGAGCGTGTCAGACTAAAGCCGTCTGTTTGTTGTTGCGTCCTCTTGACATTAGTGTGCTTGTAACTTGAGATATCATATTAACAGAGCAGATGGTGCTTTCAAAGAAAATCTAGCTATAATTTGATACATACAGTCATTGTAACTTCATTTTATGTTTTTTTTTTTAAACAAAACGATATAACATACAATTAGATGTAAAACATTTATAACCGCGCTCGCTTTGGTACAGTCTAATATATTCCATGGATACAAACACACGCGCATTCTATGAGATTGTTTACCTGCAGAACATTCGTTTGGCACATTTGTTTCTCGATTTTAAAAGCGGGCCAATTAAATGAAAACTATCTCATTTTCGATTATACGCAATCCATAGTTTTATTCCTATAAACAACATATTACTTCTGTTTTTCACTTGACATAAAAACAGTCCCGGTTGTTTTCTGTCCCGGCCACACCATATGTTGGTGCCGCATGCTAAGATATTTGTGATAATAACTTTTCACATTATTATTATGATTATTCCTGACGAGGGGCTCATCTCTAAGGATTTTAGAGAGCTGGACATGTTTCTGGCACCCCATTATTATTCTTTCATTATTCATTATGATTATTCTATCATTATTCTTTATATGTTCTCCATGTTCCACCTCCTCATCCCCTTAACACCTTTATGATTATATGCAGATGTCTTTTACGTCCACAAAAAATTTGTGTCCAATTCATAATTTGACGTAATAATACGTCGTACAGCAAATAGCGCATGCCGATTTCGGCTCCTACAGCACCTGTAGGAATAGTGTGAAGAGAAGTGAGATAAGACAGAGAATTCGGCCAGTTTCTCTCCCACATAACACAGTTTTACGATAGTAACATAAGCCTTTCTTTTGAAACCAGATATTTGAGAACAATTACAGTGACCGTGTTGGTGTACAGAATATCTCCTAAATGTACGTTCTAACTATATGTTCTTATGCTGACCTTGATGAAGTTGATTTCCTTAGCATGGAATGTAAATTCCAACTGTGATAGAGCCCCGTCTGTATCCTCAAACACTACAGCAATTTATTTCTCTATGACTTTAAACATAATATACTGCTGCCTGCCCTGACCTGTGACTTGAGTCAGATAATTGTACTCGTTTATATTTATATTAGCGATATTACGAGCAGGTCTCACCTGCTTTACCTCCTTTACCAATTCTGACCCTAGCACATTGTAACTTGGCTTGATAAAGACCAATAAAGGTCAAAAATCTGTCTCATCCCACAGTGACATGACCTGGACCTGCCACCCTAGGTCAGAATACTTTGCTCAGTATAAGAGGCATGTTAATACAATAATAATAATAATAATAATAATAATTTAAATAATATATATATTATTATTTTATTTATTATTATTATTAATATTATTATTACAAAATAATAATTTATTTTAGCTAGAGATATGTACTCGTAGAACTCGCCTAAACAAAATGCATTTACACTTAAAGACGTAATATTTAACGTCAGGGAGGCAAACGTGCCGCAGCAGCAATGAATTCATACTCTGATTACATGCGGAATAAATCGAGCATATGCGAACGCAGAAAACAAGTTCAAGGACGTAACGTAGTAAGGTGTTCCAACGATGTTCGGAAAAAAAAGAAAAAAAAAAGAAATCCCGAGTAACTACATGGCACTAATGATTTTCCAAAATATAAACACCAGCGTAAAAGCCAAAGTGAATGTTCTTTCATTCCCCTTGGCTCTGACTTCTGCGTCTGCTACCCTTTCTGCATCTGGCTAGAATTAAATGGACACAGGTGGCATAATAAACTTTAAGTATCTTCTCACAGACCACCTGCTGCAGGTTTTTTTTTTTCTTTCTTATTATTTGTTTTCCATGCAAATACCAAAAAAAAAAAAGTCAATTGGAGAGATTTTTATGATGCTCTTTGAAACGCTTTTACAACCAACATTAAATCATAACAGGGATATATTTGAAGACAGAACATGCTTTTCAGCCTTTCTACCCATCGATTTACTATATTAATTAATTTGGCATTTCTGGTTGCGCTCAACCAGCGTCTTTTTTTTTTTTTTAGCATAAAATGTTCAGCCGTTTGCCCGTTTGAGTCTGTTTATCCTTGGGGACTATTGGCAAATGAAACATTAATCTTAAAGTTCCATCTGGAATAAATATTGAAACAAACAGGGTGCCAGCCTTAACAACCCATTCTTAGATGAAATGTTTGAGGATTGTTAGAAGCTTTTTTGCTAAAGAACAACTTTTAAGAGGGATAGTTGTCCTTCAACTTTTTTTTTCCCGTAATCTTTCATTTTTCTGTAATCCTTTTGGATTCGTAAAATAAGACTGTGCCTAGCCGAGACTGAACTCTCGGGTCAGAAGAGGTCCATTACATTTAGATGAGATGTAAGGAAGTTGATAAAGTGGAATAAAGAATCGGTGAGTGGAAGAGCTTCCCAGCAGAAGTGGTAGAGGGTAATACAGCGAGGGGATTTAAACATGCATGGGATAGGCATACGGCTCCTGGATCTAAGACAAGACCAACGACTGATTAAAGTCTGAGTCTTTACATCTGGAAAAACAGGCAGACCAGATGGGGGGCCAAATGGGTCATACCTGCCGTCAAATTCTACTGTTTATTACACATGGACATTGTCTAGCCCACTCCTATTTACTCTCATTATGGGATGCACACTGCCAGCCCATAGAACTTAGTATTATTATTATTATTATCGTTATTGTTATTAATATTATTATTATTATTATTATATATGTCCAGCATGAAAGAATAAATATATTTTTAACCTTACAACCATGGACATTCTGTGTGCTGCGTCCCCTGTGGCCCTGGTGCAGTTTTATAACCTTCTGAAAGCGCATTGATATAACTCCAGGTTTGAACTTTGTACATAAAATATCAAAATATAAAAACATGTATAGGCATAATCATATTATAATAGTGCCTTATATTATTTATTTAATAACCACAGCTAAATAATCAATAATAAATTATTTTTTAATTTTTAAAAAAAATAAACAATATGAATAAAGATAAAATAAAATATAATTAATAATATATATATAATAAAATAAAAATGGGAAATAAAAAAAATAGTAGTCATTTTATGTAAAATAACGCCACAAAGGGTTTATCTTTATTATTTCTTCATATTTGAGCACTCATGACAATCATATATCTTAGTCAATCACCCAGAGAATAACTATTTTAAGGTGTCTGACTCATTCTTTGCATTACAAAGTACACCGATTTTAAGATTTCAGCAAGTGTCATTCTTTCCCGTAGCCTTCCCTGATAGCATTGACTTTAAAATGTATCTAGCATTTAAATATCTTTTCAAAAATACCAAATTCAAATCTTTGTAACATGCTCTTGATTTAAGAAGTGGATTCCACACCAGCCGAAAGGTGTAAATCGTGATGAAATACATCCTTACACCTGCCCGAGGCAAATAATTAGCATGACATTCTGTTAAAAAATGAGTCTCGCTATGAATTGACTTTTAGCCCAAGTGACACTAATTATTTCCACTAGAAAAAATAAAACTCTTCTGGAATTTCACTATTTAAATTACCTTTTTTTTTTCTCTCTCCCACTGGCTAATAGTAATGGAAGTTATGACACAGTCTACAGAACTTTTTGACATTTAAATTTCAAACATTGTCATTCCTGGTTAACATTCTTCATACATTCAAACGAGTGTGTGCGAAAGTAAGTACAATTCCAAAAAAAGAAGACGGGAAAAGTTGTGTTTTCTAATCTATTGCGTCTCTTAAAAAGCCTTTTAATCTCAGAGCTTTATCTTTTCTCAAGAAAAAAAAAAATGATCGGCGTATATACAGTCATTACAATAGCCATCATCTTATTTATAATGCCGTTTTTGTCTGTAAATCAAAGGGAAAGAAACATACTTCATCATATTGTGACACTATAGGTCAAAGCAGAGTTGGCAGGCTAATGATTAAAACGGAAACGAAGAAGAGGAGATTGCCGGCCGTAGAATAATGAAGCGACGGGACTTCTGTGACATACTAAAAAAATTAATGACATCAGTTGGGGTGTTCATCAATTTTCATGTTCAATAAGTTACTGTCATGCATTACACAGGGATTTAGAAGGGTTGTGATGCAACGGGCACACAACAAAAGCATTACACATCGAGAAAAACGGAAACAAAGCAAAAATGTGGAAACGCGTCAAAAAGCATTCATCGCCACTGGAAATTCTATTGAGAATTTATTTAACCCCTTAAGGACAATGGGCGGTCCCTAAACCCATTGAAAACAATGCATTTTGAGCCCGTTCATGTACGGGCTTTGTCATTAAGGGGTTAAAAAAATGCTAGATTGTGGGTGGGGGATTTGTGAAAGGGTAAAAAACTGTCATTCTTCTTACAGAGCAACCAAGTGGTCCACCAACCAAGCAAGCAAGATAAAGTGAGAGCCTTTAAAGTATCTAAGGAGGCTTTGGCAGCCTTCCATCATGACTGGAAAAACTCCTGGCTTAACCCGGAGTCTCCAGGCCAGTTTCCATTTTTGTCTCCAGATAAACAGAATGGTATTTAGCCACACCCACTCCCCTCCTACTCCCCATCCAATTATGGTTATTTGGGGCTTTCGCCACCCCTGCGCAAAGCTAGCCCCACCCCTGCCCACAAAGCCACTCCATCAGAACTGGGGGGTAGAGGACTGCATCAGGATTGGGATCCCATGAGTTCCATCAAAAAACTTGCAGGCGGTATTCTGCGTGTTGTGGGCGGGAGGTCACACCATATACCTGCGTGTCCCGCTAGTCCTGTGCACTCCCGCAAGGCTGCCGCGCTTCTTCACGTTCAATTTCAGAGGCTGCCCTAGCCTCACTTTTAAATTCAGCCTTGATTTCATAGAGGCGGAAGAGGGAATAAGCGGGAATGAGTGACTCGTGCATGCAGCGCTGACCGGAGGACAGGTGGATCTTAGACACCCAGCCCGTTTTCAGGCAGATTTTTGTAAGTACCCATTATCTGTAAATAAATTTAAATAAATGTATTGGAATATAAACTTGCGGGAGAGGGTGGGATTGGACACACATGTTGCAGAAAGGGGCAGTAATGGTTAGAAATTAAGCAGGAGCGGGATTAGGAAAGCCGTCCCGTGCACGGCTCTACTGGGGCTCCAGATATCCTGTACCCCACACACTAAACGTCGGTAAAACAAAAACCTAACTGAGCAAAAAGATATACAAAAATCAAGCAAGATAAACAATAGAAAAATAGTAACATGCAACCCTCAAAAGCTGTGATTACAGAACTGATTAAAGTTAATGTTTAATATGAGTAAAAAATAGTCAAAATGGGGTAAAAGAAAAAGACATACAATAAAAAGTAGAGGTCCTGTTCTGAATAAACCAAGATTAGACAAGGATACCTACAGAACTTGCAATGCACCTCATAGAAGACTGTCGGAATATCCAGATATTATTCCTGGTCAAAGAAAGTCAACCTAAAAGTTAATTGTCACCATAAAAAAATATATTAAGTGCTATAATGTTTATTTTCAGTATTTTTTTTTCTTTAAACAGTTAGCTTTGCATACTCTTCAATATTTTATATGTTAAGGACCTAAGAGGTGTATGACCCTTTTTGTAAATAAGTTGTTACTACGTAAGAAAAATATAGTCAGCCTTATGCATATCCCTATCATTATTATACATCATTTGTTTCGGGTCATGATGTCATACTTAAGTGTTCAGGTCCTGCCAGAATATATTCTCTTGTTCTGTATGGTATAACACGCCAGGTCCATCCCCGCGTCTCAGCGCACTACTCCTGAATGTAATGCATTCCAAATATATTTGGATTTTAACATTCTGATCACAGACCTGTGGACTCTCGGATGAGGCTTGTTCGGAGTATTAATTGCGTGCGATCCTCTAGAGACTGTGCCTCAGAGCAACTGGCTTCTCATTAATGATTCAACACCATGCTCCAGATACCTAGAGTCTATTTGGGTTTTTACAATAATATCTCCCCATTTTAATAAATATAAGCAATAAACAACAGCTAAATGTTCCTCTCTGTGTCGGTGTTCGACTGTAAAATCACCTTTCTCCTTGTGACGATTAAGGCGCATCGAGTTCTCAGCGGGGTATCTTCTGAGCACTCTGCTTCCCGCTGTTTGCTGCTTCTCTAAAAACTATAGAGTTTACTTTGCTTACACGGTGAGTTTATCTCTGCTCCCCTGGTAGTACTAAAGTCATCGTTCAGACGACTTCCTAATGTCTAAACATCATTTCCATAGGTAACTAGTTACACGCATTGTAACACTTTCCTGAATCAGTTATATCAAATATACTCTTCACTATTAACAGTTTGTGATGTTTGGTCATTGACTGTGATCTAGTGGGGCTCATTAGGTTGTTATTCAGGGGAACTAACAAAAAAGGACAAATGGGCCATTAGCCAAGTAGTACATTTTAGGCCAGAAGCCATTTATATAAATGTGCAGTTCCATTTATGGCCACAAGAGGTGATGTGGGTATGACTTAAGTCATAGAAACATAGAATTTGGAGTCTGTCTTTTCTTTTCTAAATGGCTCAGGAGCATATAAATGGTATTTATAGGTCCTTACACATATGTCACCAAGAAATACATCTCCCTTGTGCAGAACCTGTCATCGTAATCATTGCTCTCCTACACAGTCTATCTAACAAGGTCAAATTATCTTATCTAGGCCAGTAAGGGATTGAAAAAAAATATTCCTAATCAAATACAGGCAATAAGGTGATCTATCACAAACATAAAAATACAAAAGAGTCCTATCTGCATAACCTGGAACTCTAAAGGTTTGACACAGGGTCTCTGGGTGAAGCCTTGCTTCCCTGGGTCTTTGGGTCACTCTCTCGTTTCTCTGGGCGAGGAAGTAATGTTTGGCCACGCCCACTCACCATCAATGCCTAGGTCCCACCCAGCTTGCTCTTGTCCTCACCCAGTTATATCCACTAAAGGCTTACCAGCAGTAGCCCCACCATCCATGCATCTGACCCCGCCCCTATATGAACTAAGCCCCTCCCCCTTCCTAAAGCCAAAACAGGGAAAGCCTCTGGTAGCCTTTGCTGGGAAGTTCCCAGGTATGCACATTAGTCTGTTTTTGTTACATTCTAGTCCAGGGGCGTCCAACGTGCGGCCCTCCAGCTGCTGCAGGACTACATCTCCCATAATGCTCTTTCAGCATTGTAGTAGTAGATGTAGTCCTGCAGCAGCTGGAGGGCCGCACGTTGGACGCCCCTGTTCTAGTCTATATTCATCCACACAGCTGGTTTGTCGTACTTTTTTCCTTTATCATTTTTATCACAGGTTTTGTGCAGCGTATACTCTTCTACTCTAAATATGTTTAAAGTATGATCAGTGTGGGAGTTCAAAAATATCATTAATAAGAATTAAACTCCCCTCATCTAAATGTCTCCCACCCCCCCCAAAATATTGCAAAGGAAACACATTTGCTGCAATAGCCTACCTTAATCTTTGAACAAAGTATAAAGAAGAATTTACATTGGTGGATAAAAAAAAAAAAAAATAGGGAAAATGCCCCACAATTTCTCAGGTTTATATATTTTTTTCCACCGCAGCCAATATTTATTCTGCCGACTCTCTTTTGGAGAGAAGGGAGGGCCGGTGCTCCACTCCACAGTTTACTTGCAGCAGGTGGGGAGTCCCGTCCAGGTGTTCTGGATCTCCCAGGTAGGTCATCACCTGTCGGCAATGAGCAGCAAGAGAGAGGCTTTTTTATTGGTTTCAATGTTTTGCTTTTTATTGGCACCATTTTCCACCAGGTTTAGAGAGGTCATTCAATTAACCCTTTGGGGTTTTTTTTGTTGTTGTTGTTGTTGTTTTTATTCATCCTTCTTTTTCTTCTTCTTCTTTTTCTACTTCTTCCAAGAATTGATAAAGTTAGAATAAATTAAAAGACTATTTCGACCATGTTTCCTGGTTTTCAAGCTGGAGTACTTAAACCATTTCAAGTTTATTAATGTCTTATCTGTCAGATGAATTTTTAATCAACCCGGGATTTGCTGCGCCTTATTTGTTTGGAAAAAATACTACCGCTCTAAGAAGGACAAATATATAATTTAAATAAATGTCATTAATATCAAATATTATCCTAGGCTCACTGGCTTTGTGTGTCCATATTTTCATTTATTATGTATGATTTTTTTTTTCAAGTAGAAATAATCTTAGTAACAAGTGTCTGCTAATTTGGTTCGTGTCGCAAAACACTTTACAGATCTGTCATTTTATTATTTCCTATGGTAGTTTAATCACGTAAATACATAGAAACTTTTTTATTTCTATGGCAACGCTGTCATATGATCATTAACCATCCCTCTGAAATAAAAATAATTATATATATATATATAATGTTTCTAATGCTGCTTTTTCATTTAAACGTGCTACAATCATTTGATGGAACTGCACCTTTAAATTACTTACATATACACACGCTTACTTTCTAACAGTATGTATAACTTTTTTTTGGTTCCGCTTTCCCATTTTTTTCTTCGTCTGGTTAGCTTTCTGTTGCCAACATTTCTCCCCAAATATTTGAAAAAAAATATATAATTTCAGCAAAAAATAAATAAAAAATTATAATAATAATAAAAAAAGGAAAATAATATATATATATATATATATATATATATATATATATATATATATATATATTAATGTGTCGGTTTATGTAGGAAAATAATTCCAATAATAATAATAATTTCTATATCCACTTCTGTACTGATTTATACTTTGGATTTTAGCTTCTGCTCGCTCTATAAAATGTTACAAGACAAGTCAAAGTACATTATTGTTCTAAATGTGAATACATTGCTTTCAATGTGTAGCTTTCACACGTGAGATGAAACTAGAATAGACCCTAGGAATTAAGATTGTCTATCACTTGTATTATTGTTATTATTATTATTATTTTATTATTATTATTTATTTATTTTGTCTATATTTACTATGATTCTTCAGTGAAGACTACATTGTCAGCCTAGGTTAAAAAAGATCTTTTTTCCCCAGCTGCTCAGTTCCTCTTTAAAACTACCAGTTATACGGTTAGTAATTATTATTTATTAGTTAAATAGACAAATCTGAATTTATTTGTTCATTCAAGATATTCAATATAATAAAATATTACATATAACTATAAATATAACACAGATATGGTGTCCAATGATGATGTAACAATTAGCAGAATTAGGAAACCCTTTTAGAATTAAATTGGCCACATTAGGCAGGAAAGCATTAAAATTAAATAATCATAAGACTGATATGATTCTATCGTTAAGAATTACCCCAAATTGGATGAAAAGAGATGCGATTTAATAAGCAATTAACATTGTGTTTCTAGAGATCATGATGTTCTCGATCAGTGGCGTGTAACCCCCTTTTTTTGTGGTGATCTCATAGTTGATTACAATCTATTTTAGAATGTAATCATCATCTCAATGTGAACAATTACATATACCTAATCTGGCAGATTATTGGATAAAGTGAATAATAGCACAAAGGTTTAATTGATATTAACAAGGTGACACCTTACAATACTTGATACGAATTTGCTTTGTCTTCACGGATGAAGGACTGGTCATCGTTGGCATTTATAATACTAACTATTGTATAGGAATATCAGAGATGATGAGATGAGGCCAAAATTAATGTAACAGTATCAATTTTTGATCAGGCAGATACTACTGGTCGTTTATGTATCTTACTGTTACCCAAAACTTGGGTTGCTCAGATATGGCGTAGGTAGGGTTCTATTACCCACTTTTTTTTATTATTTGTTGACGGCACCTATTTAAGCATCACCAAAATTATTTTAACTTTTTATGCCCCAAGTATTAGGAAACATGCAGTTTGACGGCAGAGAAGAACCATTCGGCTGATGTAGTCCTGCATTAAAAATGGAGACCTTAATCAACCCTTGGTCTTGTCTTCAGGAACCATATGGCTATCCCATACATGTTTAACCCCTTAACCCATTGAAAATGCATTTTGAGCCCGTACATGTACAGGTTTTGTCATTAAGGGGTTAAATTCCTCCACTGTGTTTACCTCAATCCTTCTTAGGTTATATCTAAGCCTCTGACCCTCTAGTTTTAGATTATGACTTCTAACATTTCTATTCCAAAATAAGCTTCCCTCGTGTACTTTGTTAAACCCCTTTAGCTATTTAAATGTTTCTGTGACATCTTCTCTCTCTCTTCTCTCCTTCGGGCTATACAGTGTATATCGAGATCCCTCAACCTTTCTTGATAAACACAACCTTTTGGTATGGCACTCCTCTCAGGGCTCACAAGATGTTCCGTGACGCTGACCCACTATGTCGTTGCTGTCGCAGGTTGAATGGGACCTCCATTTGTGGTGGGGGTGCGAACTAGTACGGCCATTTTGGGAGGGGGTTCATTCCATGATTGCTCAGATGGTCAATGATCTGCCTCCCTCGACTCCTAGTGCGATGGTTCTCCAACATAAAAGACAGGCGATGTAGACCTACAGGTGCCCGGTCACAATTTACCTCCTTAGTTATACTTAATGATGCTTATTTGAATTCATAAACACCATTGTATGGGGTTATTCTAGATATTAGTAGTTATATGCCCCCCCACACCCCAATACATTGCCATTAAGCGTCATTTACATTTACAACTCTAACTATTCCCCAAGAGGCTGTAGATTTCCATTTGTAGGCATCGTACAATTTGAATGGGAAGTTTATTTATCTACCTGGCTTAAACTCATCACCGACGCATCTATAAGCAACTCAAACACACGGATAAATGGCTTCGATTCTCTCTCCAACAATCTTATTGGTCGGATGAATACGCAAACACATCGTTTTTCTATTTTCAGGGTAACAACACTTTTTTGTATTGGATAACGGTTTATAAAAGGCTTTGCTTTGTTTCGTTCAAAATAAACTTCCTACCAGACTAATTATTTTCACATGGGTAATCTTGAAACATTTTTCTCTAGGAACATAAAATTGAATTCAAAAGTCGGAAAAAGATGTTATTTTTAACCCCTTAAGGACAATGGGCGGTCCCTAAACCCATTGAAAACAGTGCATTTTGGGCCCGTACATGTACGGGCTTTGTCATTAAGGGGTTAATGTATTTCCGCGGCTATTCTCAAAGCAGGATTGTAATGAAATCACAGAGATTAGAGAAAAGCTACTCGCAACATATGATTTCCGTGCGCAAGCCATCAAGATTCCATCTTATACGCGATCTCGGAAAGATAGAGTCCTCGTATACTATTATTTAACCTTTATAATTACATTAGCCATTCATCCTATTTTTGTGTCTGGCTGTCGGCAAGGAAATAAGAGTTGAATAAAAAAAAATATATTCCAGGTTGACCTTGAATTCTGCATTTCCCGACCTTGAAACTCTCTGTAGCATTGACTGATCATCTTAATGACAGCTGCCAGGTATCAGAGGAGCGCAATTTGTTACAAAATTGCCATACATTCAGATGTTCCAAAACTGTACTCTTTTAGACAAATATGTTTCGGCGAGTAACGCAGCAAGATAATTTATGGCAGGGTCCCTCATATTCCGGGCATAATTCCTAGCCGTGGTGCTATTTTTCTTTTCTATGTACTTGTAAAGATAAGTTTTAGTGTGAAATCATCCAATTTATCTAAGGCACAGGACTGAAGCACAAGAACAAAATTAAAGGAATTTTCCACAACATGTAACTTTTCAAGAAAACAAGAAAACTTGTTATAGAAGTAATCAACCTTTAGGTCAAAAAGCGCAGAAAATGGTATTAATAACAAATATATAATATCATCTGTAACAGAAAGTAAACCTTGGATTCTCTTTTGTCTTATTCTACTCATTCAGAAAAAAAAGAGATTTATAAAAGAAAATCATCACAGTAACCCAGAACGCTATGTAAAGATTAAAGCTGATCATTTCCTTACACTTATTTAAAAAATCCTGTTTAATTAGTGTTTTTTTTATTTATTTAAACATTGTTTCTTTGTTGAAACAGTTTGACCATAATTCCATTTAATAATAATTAAATAATAATATGCTAACTCTAAGTAACTCTGTCATAAAAAATAGACAAAAAATATATTAAAATATAATATATATATATATATATATATATATATATATATATATATATATATATATAGCTGTAATTTGAATTAACATGTTTGTAGATATAATGTAAGGATGTTTTTACTATACTGAGAGGGTGGTAGATAAATGGAACAGCCTCCCAGCAGAAGTGGTAGAGGGTAATACAGTGGGGGGGATTTAAACACGCATGGGATAGACAGACGGCTCCTGAATCTACGATGAGACCAACGACTGATTAAGGTTTGCGTCTTGCCGTCAAATTCTATGATTGTGATGTGTTTGATAATAGGTGCAGAAAAAAAGGAAAATTGAAGGTGCTTTAGGTAAATGCCGCACTCTGAGCATAAAAACATAATGTGCGGCCATCAGTGCCTCATTCAGTGTCCAATGTCCTTTTAATCCCCAGCCGGACCCCACTAAATGCTGTAATGCTGTATTCTACAATCCAACGTAATAAGGATCTATAGGTAGAGATTGCTAAAGATCGTTTGACCAACTGCTGTTTGTACGTTTTGGCTTTGGCCGTTTCCCCGGGTTTGCCTTTGCGGAAACCCATTTGTGACGGCTTGCTAATCCGCTGGTTTTGAAACGTAATGTATTTTAGATCCCCGAGCTTTTCTCTTCTAAGAACGTTTGCTTAGACGGAGTTACAGAAATAAAAGCCTCGGTTTGTTTGAATAGAGTCAGAAAATCTGGAGTGTTCGCTGAACATTAGCAAACACTATCTAACATATTTTCTCGTTCATCATTCTCTCTAAAGCTTCCCTTTAACGGGCGCTTGCCAAGAGGGTCTTTCTTTTTGTTTTGGGGAATGTGGTTGAGATACTTGGTAGGGAAGGGTTAATACATAATACAGAATGAGCCACAGACATTGCCAACCATCCATTACACATTTTCACTGATTTCACCCACTTTTTGAGAATGCCTTGATCAACTTCAGCCTTTTTCTTAATTCTCACATTCAGCCTTTTATTTAATGCCATTTATTTTTTAATTAGACGGTTTTGTCCTCAGTAACCTTTCCTCGCGTGAATGTAAATATTGATCTGGGATGTCCAACTTGTAATAAGTTGCAGTCACTTTTTTTTTCTTCATCAGAACGTCCTCCTTAGGAAGTTTAATGCCTCATCTCTAAGCTTTTAAATCTGACCAGTGGTGGTTTTGTGAAAAAGACTTTCCAACCGATGTCCCACACCATGGTCAGATACTTGCTGATAACTCTTCCTAGGTTCCAGTTATGTCCTTTAACCAACACCCTCATATATTTATTACCATTAAGAATAGAGATATAGACCAACTCACTATAAGCTGCCATATTACATGCATCTCATGGTCAACGTATGCAATTAGATGGTCAATTAGATGGTCTCCTCAACCATTCTTTGTTCCAAGACAAGGAGAAGACTCCATCGGTTGAGAAACCATAAAGTGCCCAAGTCCAAATATGTTTTTCAGCTGAACCAACTAGTCTAAATTATATATGCTTTCTTATTATATATCTTATAATTTATATAAGTATTATTATATATGGTTTTGGTTCCAGTATAAGAAGAGGGTGAGTAGCATCTCATACCCACAACACTTTAGTCCAAACTGAAGACTTGAGGAACTAAGATGCCTGAACAATCGGTAAACATCAAAATAATAACATAGCCTATGGTTATAGTTTCACTTTAACATGTTTTATTATAACGCCATGGCAATAAAACCTCTCAACCTATGATTGCCCTTCCCTTTGGTCACGTGACAGACTATAATCGATACGTCTTAGAGAATTGACTGAGACGGCAAATTTGTTTCTTAAATGAAAGACGAACTTTAGGGAACATTTAGCAATTCCTAATAAAATGAACTCTTCTTGATCATTTAAACATGTATGAATATATATAAAAAAAAGGTCAAATGGACTTAAAATATGCTTATCATTAATTTCTAATATTGGACTCTCTGATAAAAAAAAATTATGAAATCCGGAAACTATTGTAATAAGGTGAAGACCTATACTTCCCAATACATAATGTACCGTAACATAGGCAATTTACCATCAGTGACTCCCATACAGCGTGCATATAATTATACAGAATATTTATATCGGGGTGGGTTAAATAGCAAAACTATTAATACGAGGTGATCCAAGCTATTTTAAATGTAAAAAAAAAAATATTAAAACATATTTTTCATGAAATAATTGCATATTAATTTGACAGTGACATTTATGGGTCATTTAAAAAAAAAGAAGAAAAAAAAAAGAAATGCAAATTCTAGGATTGCTGGAAGTCAAATCTGAAGAATTATTAAGAAAATATTCATTTGTATTCAATTGAGACGGTGATTTTGTATTTAAAAAAAAATAAATAAATAAAGTGTTGATCGTGGGATTCTGCTAAATGAAACAGTTTTAGAGCGAAGGGATTTTCCAGTCTCGCCCTCCCGAGACTCGCTTACAACTCACTTTAAGCTAAACCCAATATTTTATTTACCAAACGGTTTGAGTGCAACATTCTAGCTTCTAAATCAGATCTATCACCTGCGTAACTTTTAATATAATTCATAAATTTATACATTTCCTCTCTTCAAACCAAGTATTAAAATACATGACCGAGGTAGCGCCAATGCGTCGCCCTCTTTTACCCCCCTTCCCAAATAAATACACAAACACAAAGTAAACAATATAATGCTTTATTATAGTCAACTTATGGAAAAATAAGGCCACGGTGCAGTCCGCTTTACGCCTTCCACACCGTGACACAGATATAAATAACTTTATTAATAGAAAATAAACTTTATTATGTAAACACCATATAATAATATAGCGATGCACGTGCCGCACCACCCGACTTACTTATGACACGTGCAAGCCTTAAAACTAACAATTGTAAACCAAATGTACAGGTTACACATCGTAACCCTAAATTGTAAACAACGACTGAAACTACCGAACCGGCTGGCACAGGCCTAAAACCGTAAAACCGTAGAGACCACCGGCGTCCCCTGCACGGCAGCCATTGTCACTGCTAGGATTCACCAAGGCACAAGCCCAGGGAGTGTCCTGCACTTAGGCCGAGGGCCTGTGCACCACGGGTAAAACCACACCTAAGGTGGTTAACCCTTGCTCTATGCCAGCTTGATAACCAACCGCCAAGGAACAGACAATGAAAAGAAAGAGAGGGGTGGGAGGGAGGGAAAGCTTTTCAGGTCAATTGAAAAAGTGACCTAAATGGGGTGGGCTCCCATATATATAGTGACCCCCACCCCTAAGCACAGTAGGATGATTCACTCCTATCATAGTCAGCCCAGGGCCGTCAATCAACATAAACTGACAGCCCCCTGAGCTGACTCAGCAGAATTTCAGATAAACAGGAAAACGGGAGGGGGGAGAGGGCTGCCTGTCGTCCCCTCAGTCATGCGCCCTTCTTGCTCCATACTCTCGCCTGGGGCTTTCTGTAATTCTAAATATTCCCGTAAGAAGAAATGTTTGCTTTTGGTCCCGTACTGGGTGGAAAAGTAACTTTAAATATAAGTCTATATTACATAGGATTAAAATATGTTCAAAATTAATATGTAATTGAATGGGGTTTTGGGGTTTTTTTTTGAAAGAGAGAACCTTTAGTTAATGATAGATATTAATTTATAATAATGTCATTTATATTATCATTTATAATAATAATTAATAATAATAATTTTGGAGAAACTCCTGTAATTTCTCCTATTCCAGATGTCAGTCATTTTCACTTAATGAACACTAAATTCTTGTTCGCTGTTGAGATCAATAAGACGATAAGAAATCGTGTGAATTATTTAGATCCAAGCCATTTTATCTTTTTTCTCTACATGCTAACTGCAAAGCTGATAAAACCATCAAATGTAAATAATTTACAAGAAAAAAAAATAGTATTTTGTTATGTTTTTGCATAATATTTTGGAAATTTGTTGTTGGAATCTGTCTTTCAGAATAGGAAAAATACATTATTATTATTATTATATTCATATTATATTTATATTATACATAAATTAATCATTTTCCTACTGCATGCATTTTTCTTTGTCTTAAATATCATGTTGGTCATATACTTAGTATAGAATAAATATAATAATTTTAAAATATAATAGAGCTTGTCTTAAAATAATGAAGCCCTTAATTTAACTACGTAGTGGCGGGTAAAGCAATATATGGCGTATAGTGGGTCGGAATCCCCAATATTTATGCCTTAGATGGGTGTTTTTTTGGTATTCGCTGGGGATGTGTTGAATTCTTGCTTTCTTTTGTGTACTTATTATTTTATTATTGTTCGTTATTATTCTAGCAGCAACCCAAGAATCAGAGTTTTTATGCCTTTTTTATGCTTTTTTAGGTTGTGCGATCCTTTATTTTTTTATATTAATTAGCCTTTTTTTTTTTTTTTTTTTTTTTACCAAAAATTGCCCTCTCCCACTTTTACGTCAGCAGGATTTTGATTGCAACAAAACTGTCCATCGCCAGACGTTGGGGGGAAAAAACGACAAAGTCCGGGAAATCTCCAATATATTTAATAAAAATTATGGAAAAAATGCCGCATACATTGGCTACTAGAATAGAGATTTATGAGGAAACTTGGAGTGTTTGGAAGCGCAGCTCTGTGGAGCTTTCCTGGAAGAAAATACTTATCATTCTTCTGTATATATGTCAGTCACGAGGCGCTTGTTCTGAGTTTTAGGGGCTTACACTTGCCATCCGTTAACCACTTTTACAAACCGTCGTGGAAGTTTATTATTCCACTCTTGTTTAAGCGTCCCGATCGCCTGCTGGCCGTGCCTCGGGCCGTCTGATAATTTTATTCTCTTAGTCGTTACGTTTGTTGAGTTGTTTTGGAAAATGTCTTACAGAAGCTGGTGATTATTACAGCTGTCTACCTTTTTAGCTATGGACATGTTTAAATATTGTTATTTAAATGTACATGAGGAGATGCAAATATATATATATATATTTTTTTTATTATTATTTTTTTTTATTATTATTTAATTTTTTTCTCCTCCGGGGTTATTGTATCAATCAGTATTCAGTAATCACTTTGTCATTTACTATATCTATTCATTTCGTCAAGGCTGTTCTGTATATCTTTGTTAATCTAGCTATGTAAGAAGTGGATATATTGGCCATAAAGATTTTTAATAATAATAATAATAATAATGATGCCCGCGGGGGCCAGCATGGCCAGAGTGGGCCCTGACTGGGTCCATGAGTAGGGCCAGGCTTTGGCGCCAGTTTGGGTAAGTTGGGTGTGGGGTTTAGGGGGTAGTTATTTAAGGGGTTGTGACGCGAAGCTTACGGACATTTTGTAGTCACCTTACCCTGTGTTGTTTGTCCTCCCTCCCTATTTGTTTTGTTCTGTTGGGGTATTTCTGCTGTCACACCCGGGGGGTAGTTTACCAGGCATCTAGGGGGTATGAATGCTTTGGAGGAGAGAGTTTGGCGGGGGGTCCCCAGTAGGTGATGCTGGGAGGCATCTTGATATGTCCGTCCTTGTGTGGTGGTTCCTAGTTTGCCTGGTAGGCTTTATGGGTTTTGTTAATTATTTACGTTTATTGATGTTATTGATTATATTTATGTGTTCAGTTTGGTAGTCTTTGCTCTGTTAACGCAACGAGGTGTCGGGCCTAAGGTTGCGTGGCAATGACTTGGTTAATAAATAAAATTGGCTGCGGCCTTTTCATCCCAAGTTTCATGTGTCTGTCATTATTGAGTTAAATTGGCTGGGGGGGGCCTGTCCCGGAGTTCGAGGGTACTTCAGTCTTATATGTTTTCTCATGTCGCTTTATAAACATAAAATAATTACGTGACTGTGTATTTATTAATTATCATGCTCATTGGTATTGATCTTGAAACATGCGCTGCAGATGGACATTTTTCACAATAAGTTATGAAAAATATACATAGGTTTGTTAGTTTAAATGTAAATTATTAATAGAATTTTATATCTGTTTATATCTGTATATCTTTTACGCAACTGAGAATCCTTAAATAATTCTTCTTTCTGCCTTGACAGAACATGATCCAGTCCATTGAAAAACTCTGTTGCTATGGTAATAAGATGACTTTAAAAATCATGCACAATAATTTTTAGTGTTTTTTTTTTTAAATAACTCATGCTTTGTCAAATTTTAAATGGTTAACAAACTATCCACTTAACAGGCGTCTAAAAATGGTCAGGAATATTCTGTCAATAGCAACAAATAATTAACATTACACAACGTTTTAAGAAATTAAAATTTGTTGACATTCCTGTGTGTTTTATTAGAAAAATAATATATTATCATAGTGATTTATTAACAGGTGAAAAGAAACATGACATTGGTTCATGCAACGTGGCTTAAATTATGATTTTTTTAATATAATCACTAAGCTGCCAGGGAAGAAAAAATTAGAGTTTTAATAAACTGTTAATCTATGGTTTAAAGAGATTCATTACAATAATATATTAAATGGAAAGTTTGGAAAAGATGAGGATTAAAGAGCCACCGTACTTTAAAAATGAGTTTGGTTTCTTTCCAAGATGTAACACACAGTCCCGGGGCCCCTTGGAAGTTGTGTTCAGGGGCCCCTCCCCACGCATGTACCGTGTTTGGGATCTAAATATTATGGGGCAAATAAATGCAATTTTACTCAAAATATGAGAAGATGGCATGCTAACCAACATCATTCTCGGTAGGAGATTAGGGTCGATATCAAGGGGTGATGAGGAGCCTTGAGGCCCAGAGGACTGAGGAGCGCCCTGTACCGCAGGGGCGTGTCTTATGTCCCAACCGAGTCCGAAAGCCACGCCGAAGATTAGGGTTTGAATTCTTTATTTTTGGTTCTCTTTCAGGGAGCAATTAGTGTTACCCTGTGTTCCATAGGCACTTAGTTCATCTAAAATGTGAATACTACACTTAAAGTGATTTTTGGTACTGCCTTTTCCCAGGTTAATACTCTGTGCAGCTGCTTAATATTCCTATATTTGAATAAATATAATCTTTTCTTTATGTGAATAAATATTTTAATTATATTAAAAATACATATTATTTGTTTAGCCCCCTTATTATAGTCTATGAAGAGATACGGCGGGATGGTTGCAGGATAAAAATGTGAGGAAAAATTATTATTCTCTTGTGATCATAAAACATTGCGTTGTATACAGTAATGTAGATTATTAAATGTGAAAAAAACATGTTTTTGTCACGCACAGCGTAAGGTAGAACCTGTAATCAGGTAGAACAGCGTGTGCAAGTCCAATAGACAGAACACCAGAGTCCAGTACAGAACAGCCAACGAGCAAGCCAAGGTCAGGAAGCCAGAAGTCAGGATCGTTGCAGGGTAAGCCGAGGTCAGGAAGCCAGAAATAGTCGTGAGGTAAGCCAGAGTCAAATGCCAGGAATCAGTAACAGGAACAAGCCGGGTCGGTAACGGGAAATCAAACAGGAACGCGTACTGAGATGACACTATGCAAGATAGGTACAACCATCAGAAGGCAAGGCAGGAAGGTTTCTGAGGCTCTTAAATAGGCAGAAGAAGTCCAGGCATCAATTACCAAATTCCCGCCAAAATTTCAAAGTGCTGTTACGTCACTTCCGGTTCGCGGCCTTCTTGGGATTGGCGGATCGTAAAATCCTTAAAGGAGCGGTAGCACCGGCTGGCGCCACTAGGTGGCGTGCAGAGGACCGCGTGCATGCGGCAGGACCGGACCTGGCTCCAGCAGAGGACGACCGACGTGTGGAACCGCGAGGTCTTCCCCTTCCTCGCGGCGGCGGAGGCTGTCTCGAAGAGGCGGGAGGTCTCCCTCTCCTCCGCAGTGGTTGCGGCTGCTGCAGTAAGGCGGGAGGTCTCCCCCTTTTCTGCGGGGGCTGAGACTGCTGTGCCGAGGCGGGAGGTCTCCCTCTTTTCCGCGGTGGTTGCAGCTGCTGCGGTAAGGCGGGAGGTGTCCCTCTTCTCCGTGGCGGCTGCGGCTGCCGCGACACGGTGGGAGGTCTCCCTCTTCTCCTCGGCGGCTGCCGGTCCGAGGACCCAGAAGCACCGGCAGCCAGGTATGTGACAGTTTTATCTTATTTTGTTGCTTTATCTGCAAACTTCAAGGCCCTCATTGTTGTCTGTCATGTGATATTTTGGGCGACTTTCCCGGCTCAGACACCACAGTGAGCTGATGCTTTATGGCGATGCTAATGAAGTCATAGGCTTTCATTAGACGAGGTGTCCAGCTGAGTGATTAAGACTGAGCTATTCTATCGTATACCACTGGCAGTATGATAAGGAGTCGGGGTGTTTGTCAAGTAGATTGGGCTCAGATAACGCAGACCATATCAAATGACTAATATGCAGTTGTCTGAAAAAATTACATTATGCAAAAGAGTAAAACAGTACAATATATTTGAAAACTTATTTTGAATCCAAAGTAATAAAAAATAGTCAGTGTCCCTCTTTAATAATGGTAATTAAGCACTTGTTCTGTTTTGGATGCAATTTGCCCTTATTTTTTTTAATATATAACAAACATGTATTTACTTTTTATTAGTTTGGACCAAAATCCTTATCTTTTTTTTCTCTCCAAGTTATGTTTTCTGGAACTTTGCCTTTGATGCCGCAGATAAAATATGCAAATGAAGAATTATTATAATTTCCATATCTATTACTGAGAATAATTGGAACCATTATAATAAGATTTAGAAGCGCTGGAAATAAATATATATATGGCATAAGATTACCAAAATCAGGATATTTACAAATCTTGACAGATGATGGTATGATTCTAATATGAGAGAGACTAACATGAAAACCGTATCTATCTACTAACATTTATTCAAATTCTAGTTGAAGACTCTAATGCAGGGGCTTCCAACATGCCGCACCTCGAGCCCTGCTACTTACCTGTGGGAGGGTCTTCTGTACTGCACAGAGGAAGTGGAACCCAGCAGAGTTCACATGACATCACATGACTCTTCTCCAGTCCTGCTTCCTCTGTGCAGTACCAGAGAACGCAGAGGGAGGCCGCCCTCTGCTGAAGTCTGTGAGCGGCATCGAGGAGCTGCAGTGCAGGTAAGGGGGGGAGGAGGGTGTTTGAATGAGTATGCGTGATTGAGGGAATGAATCTGTGAATGAATGAATATATGAATGAATGAGTGTGTGTGTGTGTGATAGCATGGATGTGTAAGTGCTGGAACCTAGGCATGATGGGAAGTTGATTTCTCATTGTTAAAGCACTTTGAGAAGAGAATTATTTTTTTTCGCTTCCATAATTTGCGATAAGTTTTTGTCCTTGCCTCTGTGGGAAATCTGCAATGAGTTTTAAGGCACATGTTTCATGGTTTGCTTATTTGAAGGGTATAGATGCTGTGTTCCTCATAAGACTTTACTTTTTTCCTATTAATATTTTAAACCCTCTCAATTGGTCTATTATTTTATAAATATTTGATTGAGAATATCCCCATAGTTATGTTATATAATGCATTTATAAATGGGAATGCCAACCCAGAAGAATACACTTTATATCATTCTAAATACCCCATTTTCATCTATTTAACTCATTACTTATTTAAGTTGATGCAACGCCCTCATTGGTTTTCTGGTGTCTATAGACAATGCTTAAGTTCATAGTGTATCAGGTAAAAAAAAAAAACTTTTTTTTTTTTAAATGTGGATTTCTAAATTATGTAAATGCATATTTATTAGATGGTGAGCCAAATACAACCCTCCCAACCACCCCACCTTTAATGAGTAGATCCAATTCCCTGGCCAGTGACAGACCAAGTTGCTCAAGAGGAAACTGACCACGTTTTCTACTGGCAAAGCAGGGATTGCTGTAACTCTAGTTGGAGTTGATCATCTATTCACTTCGGTGCGGCTTAAAGGCTAAAGTTGATGGACAGTTTGTTCAGAAAATTTATCAATTTTGAAATCAGCCATTTCTGAGTAAGTTACTGAATATTCAAGGTAACACGGTCGGACCAGAAGTTGACAAAATGTGTCTACTTGGACACCAGTGTCCATAACAAGGTTCATGGAAGTCATTGTTGCTTATGGGAAATTTATGTCAAATGTTCTTCACAAAGAACGTGTCTGCCTACCCCTGGGCTCGACCAATTTGACTGGCAATGCACTTGATATCATCATATGGATTTTACAGATGAGAACAACATGATAATTCCCGTTTTCAGAACTACATAAACTCTATTGGGCACGTTAGCATTTTTACTGATTAAGAATCTGCAGTGGTAGACTTATATCCGGGTTACTAGACAAAGGGGTTTATCACCTAAAGCATGAGTTTGCAGAAGAGCTGAACATCTAAACTTCCTGATAACCCTATGCATTATGAAGGGCATACCCTAGTGACTTTAAGTTAAAATAACAAGCGTTCTTAACCCCTTAAGGATAATGGGCGGTCATTAAACCCATTGAAAACAATGCATTTTGAGCCCACGTACGGGCTTTGTCATTAAGGGGTTAGAATTTCTTAAGTATATATATTTATGAAATTATGTTTATGGGTAATTCACTGGTCTCTCATTAAACCCCACCAAGGGGCGCTCTAGACCAGTGCCTAATATATTCTATGGGGGATTCTGGCTTTAACAGATATAAGGCAATAGTTGGTCTTATGGTGGACGAATCACCTATGTTTTATCACAGAAAATAAGCCCATCATGTTTATATATTCAAACAGGTGATATAAAGTGTGCGTCCGCGTAAACTAACCAGACACACATAAACTAAACTAAAATGTATGAAGGATCTGATTATTCAAAGGGATTTTCCGAAAGCTGTATCGGTGACACCTTCTCAGTCCACATTCCAATTTAAAGTCACCCTTTGGTTCAGTGCACACCTCAATACGAGATGTGACATTGGAATAGGAAAATAATATATTATTACAGAAATATAAGCATACATACGGATTTCATTCTGCAAGAGCGCACCTGGAAACAATATATTTTTTTGCATTCTTCATTTTCCGTTGACGCGAGTTATACCGGATGTCTCCTTAAGGTAAAAATGTCACTGTTTTTCTTATTTCTGTGTGTGGTGTCTTGCTTATTGAACTATTTATGTATCTTGGTAAAATTTATATAGGTTTCAAGACACTGTTTCTTGCATAGTGTGTGCCCTTGTTGGTCTGTGACAAGGTATTTTTTAACTATATGTACAGAAAAAGAAGTAAAATAAAATAGGGTTGCATGGCCCCTTACTCTCAGTGACTCCGTCGCGGTGCTGGCATCGCAGCACAGCGAGAAGACGGACGCCTCCCGCTCTCACCGCAGGACTCCGGCAACAAGGTAAGTGGGGTGGGCTGTAGTTTGAAGGGGCAGAGGGGGGGTGTAGTTTGAAGGGGCAGAGAAGGGGGTAGTTTGAAGGGGCAGAGGGGGGGTAGCGAGGGGGGCGCCAGAGGAGTAGTCCGCACAGGGCGCCACAACGCCTAAGGCCGGCTCTGGTTGCCAGTCCTATAGACCAGCCCTTGAGCATTAAAGAGGATTTATGACTGACCCCTTCGTTTTTCCTACCCAATTCAGCCCACTTTAAACATGTTAACCTACCTAGTTGCAGGTACCGATGCCTATACCTACCACCACTTCTTCTCCCATTTAGATCCGGAAGCTAGAACATAGACCGTCATGCAAGCAAACCGATCAAGTTCTCCATTAGCAATGAATTCATTGTTAAATAACAAATGTAAACCATTTCCTAAGAACAACCAATATTGAAATGTTTCTAGAATTCTATACCGCCTACAGCATGAAGACTCGATAGAGAATCTCATACAGGCAGATATTTATTCTCGTTCACAGGGAGATCATATTTTTGATCAAAGTAACTATCATTTAATACGCCTTTTAGTTTTCCCACTTATGAATGTCATTGATATTCTTAATTATCGGAAAAAACCCAAAGAAAGAGTACTTTGCTTCCAATTATCCGCAATATGTTTCCTCGCTCACGTGGGTGCATCGGAAAGGCCATTCACATCCTTAGATAATTAACATCTCCAACGGTCTATTTGAATCGGATTTTTTTTTCCTCTCCGATTACCCACCGAGCCATAGAATGCTACCTACTTGATATTTTTAAAACTACAGGTCGTGTTCTCCATTGAATGCTCAAATTGAGCCACCGTCGAATTGGATTTCCGCGGCTTTCTCGTTTCATATAAAATAGTATCGTGTCGTATCATTTGGCCAGGAAAGCAAATAAATCAGATAATCCCGTCTGCTTTTTCAACACAGAATCCCGCAAAGAGCTCATACACAAAAAGTCAATGATAAAATTATCACATTAAAATATTATTTTTATAAAGGATATACAGTCACTGTCCCAATGGCGCTTTATAGGCGGGAAGACCAAACAAGCGATTACCAAAAGCAAAGTCCTTCCGAGGTTAAGGACCAATCTCAATGTATATTAGATGGGGTGCTAGGTTGAAGTAGGGTGGTAGGGTGCTACTTGGCTGTACTTGCCCAATTGGCCCAAAACTTACCAGCCCTTCTGTGGTTAATAGTGTCACATGCATGATGTCATACTCAGACTTTCCATATTAGCTCTGCGGATGTTCTCCTTCGTGTAAGAAGGTTTGTTAGATGAAGAAGAGCACCCAGGTATTCACAAATACCCCCATTGGAAGAAAATTTGGCTTTTTGCCCCGTACTACAACTAATTATAACGAGGACAGACAATACGTGCCTTGTTATTTTTAGTTTTGGTTAATTTGGTTATTTAAACACGAAAAGGTTTGTACAGCAGTCACGTCGGGCCATGAATCGTTGACAATAAAAGCTATTACTCCTTTGTGAAATACCAAGTACTGTTAATATTCTATGTCGGCGCTCCGACTTTTTTTACTACGTATTCCTTAGCCTCCCCATCTGTGAACGCATCGATGGACGTTAAATCCGTCCCACGCATGTTTTATAGGTAGGTGAGTTTCAATCCTTAAGACAAAAGTAACAATGCATGATCGATCTCTGAATAATAACTGTCTTTGGCATTCAGAGCAGGGATATATATGTTTCTTGCTTCAATGCATTTTCTTGAATTCAGCGATGGGAGAATGATTTGACAGGAGACACGGAATTAGCAATAAAAAGGAAATAAAATGAAAAAAAATAAGGCAAGAATTATATTCTGACAGAGCAATTCCTGAAAGCTATGAGAATTAGTGTTATTATTGCTTTTAACATTAATTCAGGTCAAATAAATTGCTTGGAAAAGGAAAACTAATATATACCGTCTTCTCTCATTTAGTAGAAAGGAAAATATATATGAATATATATACTGATTTTTTTATTTATTTCTGCATATGCTATCTTTTAGTTTATATATATATATATATATATATATATATATACACATACACAAAATATAGAATATACATACAAAATATCTAATATATAATATATATATATATATATATATACAAAAAATCTAATATATATATATATAATATCTAATATATATATTATATATATATATATATATATATACACAAAATATATTATATATATATATATATATATATATATATATATATATACATAAACATTAAAACATATCATATGTAGAAACACATAATAAAGTCAGAACATTTCAGGTGATAAAGAAACATTAGTTTGTGTTTTTTTGGTTATATATGGACCAGTATAACACTTCCAAAGACCCACACTCCAAGACACTTTAAGATACAAGTTTAACACAAAATATGAACATAAACATTCCATTGTGTATGTTGATTACTACCATAAGATCATGTTTTATTGTGTTTCAACCCAAATTAGACATCATTTTAGTCTTCCTAAACTTAAGCTTCATCCATGGCCGGTATAATTTATGTTGCATCCATGGTCGGTGAAATAAATACCTGAGCTCAAGGCCCTGTGGCCATAGTCAAGTACTCCACAGTTAAAGCCGAATCTCAGATGGCCACTCCGTCACAAACCCAAATTCGACCGTGGAAAAACTACACCCCAGAGCAAAAACACAAAGTGCAACAGTTTTCTCTTTTCCTAAAAATGAAGTGACATTTACATACCCCTAATTTTATAACCCCCCCACACTCCAAACACCCGGAGGGCTGGACCTATATGGAAGGAAACCTCAGTGTACAGGAAGGATATGGTTATGGCCATTCTTTCCAAAAGAATATTTTTTAACAAATCAACCAGCCTTTTATATGTAATTGTAATATTTTTATTTGGAAGGGAAATATGCCTTTAACAAAATTACAATTAGAAACTAATTGTAATTAATTTTAATTAATTAAATTATTATTATTATTATTATTATTTTCCCCAATTCCAACCAACCTTACCTAGAAACGAGCAACACAGCAAGGAAGAGAGAATTTAATGTATTTGTAAATATAATCACATGAACCCTATGCATTTCTTCTCTCGGTTTAAATGGGGGATTGCGCAATTAAGGCCAGGTAGAATTATATATTAAAACAGAACATGACTCTTGTCCGGGTTCCCGGGGAGTTATTGACTCATTTGTTTTTTTCTCAGTGTGGGATCAGCCTAGTTAAGGGTTGTCTTCGGTAGATCAATCTTTACGCGGCTTTTAAGTCCAAACGTGGCACGTGTGTTGAGACCTTTCACGATCATTAGTCTGTAATGGTCATTAGCACTACTAGGGGGTCAAACAATTCTTATCCAATATGTGTGTATATAATTACCTTCCTTTATTATGTGTCTAGTGGAGCAATTTCTCTCTGAATTGTGTTTATTATTAACTTTGAATAATACCTGAAGTCGGTAGACCCACCACAGCTCTGCTTTAGTTATACGGACACAATGTTATTTCATATAAAGCTATAAAAGGGCTTCTATCAATATAGCAATCAATGGAATACCCCAATTAAAAGGCAAATCTGATTGGTTGCTTTGGGGATAAAACCCAAAGCAGCCAATCAAATTTCTGGTTGATGCCATGGGAGGCCCCTGCAGGCGACCAATAGCCTCACTCGCACGGCCCTTTAACTCCTGACAGCGAACCTACGGATCATTGACCTTACATAGTTTCCCTTTGTACGAATTTAACTATATAAGTTATTTTTTTTTCTTTTGTATTTTATTTTGGAAAAAATAAGGCAATAAACCAATTTTATAGACTTGTGACTGCGCTGCCAATTTTTGTTTGACATTAAATTGAAACAGAAAATTAATTGTTCGAATTTTAATGAAATGAGCATAGACCAGGGTGAAAATGTTTAATTAATGCACCCGTGGAATATGTATTTTTTGTTTTGAGACAAAAAAATCAGGATCACGAGTCTTACATATTATGATTAATTGATTAAAAACATGCTAATTTTTTTGTTGAGAAGAAGCAAAATATATTATGTAGAATTTTAAGTGATTATCTTCCGGCCCTTGCCCAACGTAACTTGCTGGAATAATAATAATAATTTATTTATAAATATTATTTTAGTGCTTGTTTGTTTATGTCTTTTATTTTGGGGTCTTTTATAAGAAATGTCATCTTATCTTTGGATCGTACAGTCCATATAGAGCACTGATATTAAAAACTGATATTAAAAATCTATTACTAGGGATAATAATAATAATAATAATAATAATAATATTATAAATAATATGGCATCTTGCCGTTATGTGTTCCATAATATAAAACATATACTTCATTTCTCAGTGAATCATGATCTTAGGATCTTCACGTTAGAACCAGACTTAGAGGTCAATGAGATAAAGTCTTACTTACAGGAAAATGCAGGTAAGCTGCTGTAGAAATAACGGGGGTTACTGTTGTTAAGGGTGGTGGGCCGGAGGTGAGCCCCCTATAAAGAGAAAAGGTTGTCAGAGAAAGTAACGAACATATTAGGTGGGTGCCTCTTTAACAAGCCAAATATGATTATTTTGGATTGACAAAAAACGTATTTTCTTGCAGCAATTGAGGAAAAACTCAGGTACTCGCCGGAGTCAATTGGTGATTAAGACGGGGAACTCTCTCTTTTGAGCTGCCAAAGTTAAAATACTGAGTATCGCTTACCATGCTGACCAGCAACTTCTTGGACCCAGATTTGTAACTAGCCTTGTTGCTTTCTCACCCCATAGAGAGTTGCCCCTTAGTTAGGTTTCCTTTATATTACCGGTACTTCTTCTCGGGGTCCCGCACTGCCAAACAAGCCCAACGGCTCAACCCGGCGGGGATGTGACTGCTATCGGTGAAGTTTAGTACTGATATTTTCTTATACCTCTTCATCGAGTATCTCGGCTCTTTTTTTGCACAGTTACTAAAACAAGGGGGGACATAGATAGTAGCTCCAGGGCCTCACTTTCTGCTGTATAATTTATATTAAATGTGTCTGCACAGGTTACAGTCAGTAACTCCGTGGATCAAGGCAGGGCTCAGAGTTACTGTGTGGGGTCCCCAGGAGCAGAGATACTCTGTGCAGTCAGGAGCCACGTGTATGGCAGTGTGTATGCATGGATGTATGTGACCTTGGTTGTGTCTCTTAAGTACCGAATATCTGAGTATGTGTGCAGCATGTGTATGCATTATGTCTTTCTGTGTCCATTTTTTGTCTGTGGTCCCCTTGAATATAAGTCTTTGGGATAAATAAAACCCCCTGGGGGTTCCCAATCCCAGACTCATTTCGTATGTCCTTTGTCTAGTCCTTTGTCCAGTTAACACAGACATTCACACAGCAGATTGGAATATATTTGGGATACAACATAAAGCCACCAAAAGGGAGCTACCTAGAATGGGGATCCCACGGTGGGAGCATAGAAAGGATCCAGGCATGGTGTAAATGCTACATAAAATCCCTGATAACATGGTTACTTTTGCATGGAAATCCAAGTAAAATACACACGCACACACAAAAAAGTGAAGTCTGAAAAGTTGTGAGAGGTAGATTTATCTCTGCAAGAGAATCTATTGTGTACCTGCGCGTTCCATCTCTTGGTATAAGATAATGCCAGATCATTATCCAAACTCAAAACTACATTGCGTGGCTATAACTCTGATATCTAATAAGCTTACCACGTAGAGCCCATCCTGTTAATTGGCAATAATCGTTAGCCACATGCACCCTTCCATTAGCCAGTCTCTCCATTGCCGCCATCTGAGAAATAGAAAAAAAACAAATCTTAAATAAACATAATAAATCCCATTATAAAGCAGCTTAACGGTAATTAATATGCTCCCCGCGGCAGTTAAAAATAGTTAAATTATTATCGGTTAATATTGGACTCTGGTATTGAATTTCCAAATATATAAAAGTTGGATTCTTGCGTTGCCGTTTTTCTTTTTATTTTGAATGTTCATACAGTTTTACATGCCTAAAAAAAAAAAAAAAAAAAAAAACCTGTAAAAATGTTGAATATATTGGGAGTTTCGGCTGCAATGACTTAATCAATGCAACAATAAAAAGTGATTTATGTGGACATCTCTGGCTGACGACATCAGATGTAATGTCCCTTGTTGGCCTTCTACTGTATTTTACCCTTTTTTTATCATGCGGCATAAAAAATAAAGATATTTTGAATCGTACGGATGATAGTACGTACGATAGAGCATTATAAATAAAAGATAATAAAAAGCTGTACCGGAGATACTTATTTGCAGTTCGGCTCCGCACGACAGCAGGACAACACATTCATCATGCGAGTTTGGACTGGCTTGCCAGGGCAGAAGAGATAAGTCCAGCCGGCCATAATACTTAGTCAGTCCCACTATGACAATAACAAAATATCCTTCATAAATTTCCAATATTGCTGGCAGAGAGGAAAATAATCTTGCGCAAAAGCATTTTGAAATGGGAGAAGAAGAAGAAAAAAAAAGAAAAGCGTGTGAGTGTATAACCAAAAATGCACATTTTTATTTTAAAGTCCGTTACGACTTATTTTGAGAATTTTCCGTAAGCGTAATGAGATCCTGCTTCCTGCGCCTGTTCAAGCAGGCATGGTTTTTCTTATTATTATTATGAGATGCTCAGCGTCTCCTGGCTATGAGGAGGGAAAACCAAAATACTGTCTGCGCTTCTCACCCTAATAAAGTTGGCAACAAATATATAAACATAATATAAATGAGAGGTTTTGGTTATATGAATTGGCCAAAGCATAATTAAGCTCACCCGCCACGTCAAGGCACACTCTCAATAGGGTGAGAACCTACTCTCACCTCCTACATAGTGGGCACACAAAGCAGTTTATACGGCTACCAAAACCTTATTAATGTGTTGGGGGAGGTGCAATTAAACCTCCTTCCAATTAACCCCTGGACAGCAAGCTGTAACCAGACCGATGAGGAGCCAACAACCTCAAAAATGTGCAAACAGGGAAAAGAAAAGATGTCGGTGCGCTAAGCTAGTCTCAGGCTCAAATAATACAAATGTACATTGTACAGCCAACACACTGTATTTGCAGCATGCTCACACTGTTTGGTAGGCCTCATATTATACATTTGTATTATTTGAGCCTGAGACTAGCTTAGCGCACCGACATCTTTTCTTTTCCCTATGAGGAGGGAAAGCAGGCGAGATATAAAGCCAAAGAAGGAGACGTTGAGTGTTCTGTGACACGGTATGGTTGGTAGGCCTGGGTGTCCTGCACAGATCTCTCTCGGAACGGTGTCTATGTGTGTGTGTGTGCGTGTACGTCTGCATGTGTACGCGTGTGTGTATGTACAGTGTAAAAAGAGGTGCAGGTATACCGAAAGACTGACACTGGGCTGTGTGTCCTGCGTTCAGGTGCTGGGTACCAATGAGTAGTCAGAGAGGTAGCAAGCCAAGTATAGCTAGTGCACCAAATGGAAGGGGTTTTTTTGGGGGGGGTATTGGGTATACAGCCAGTGTATGTGGTGGTATCCCATGTGTCAGCTGTGACTGTGCCTACCACCCTCAAAATACTCATCAGAGGCATCGAGACGACCACAGGCTGTGATATCGTTATGAGGGATGCCGCCCTAGGCCTGATCCGGAGCACAGCCGCCATCCCTCCTTCACTTGCTTTGCGGCCACACCATATTCCGGAGCTCCGTGTCGGAAGAAGATTGCGATCAGCGATACAGGTCAATGGAGACTTGCTGATCACAGTGTGATAAATGCAGGGGTGGGGGGTGGGTGGGGGTTGCAGGGGAAGGGGGGGAGGAACAACGTTTCTCCCTCCTTCCACAAAGGGAAAAAGTTAAAAAGTGTTATTTGATTTAATTAAGCTCAATGATGTCATTATGACGTTCCTGGCATACACACAGTAAGATGTACGGAATCTCTATTCATATTGCAAAAAAAAAAAAAGTATTAAAACAAAAGTAAATAAATAAGAAGCTAATTTTCCCTGTAAGCAATACAAAAGAAAATGCAGTTTTTTTTATGGTGTGTGGGTTTTATGTATGTATGAGATTTTTAACCATAAATTCATTTATATGTAAACATAGCCCTTCCGATGTTTTTTATATAAAATAAAATAAATTGAACTGCGTGGCATTCTTTCTGATAGCCTCTAGAATTCTATAATTGTATTTAAAGTCAATTTATCATATTTTGCTACTACACAAGAGCTGTGTGCGTGGCATTATAAATATATATATATATTTGTAAAAAACATTATTGTGTAAATAATATTATAGATTTTTGGGTTTGGAAATGCATTGATTCTGTTCCTGTTAATATCCATCGCAGATGCGGCATTCAGAATTCCTGATTTATTTCTGCTTTTAAATTGTCAGAAAAAAATATTGCTAGTGCTTTCTTCTCTGCAACAAGACGTTAGAAAATATATGCCAGCGTATCTATTCTATTTTTACTGCTTCGCTTTCTAAATGTACCTGCTAACACGCGCACTCTGTATAACAGGACGCCAAATTAACTGGTTATCTGTATAGGAACATAGAATTTGACGGCACAGCAGACCCGTTCGTCCCACCTGGTCTGCCCGTTCTTCCTGATGTAAAGACTCAGGTACCTGAATCAGTCGTTGGTCTCGTCTTAGATTCAGGACCCGTATGTCCATCCCATGCATGTTTAAATTCCCCCTCTACCACTTCTGCTGGGAGGCTGTTCTACTTACCTACCACATTCTTAGTAAAGTAAATCTTCCTTACATATCTAAGCCTGCATCTCTGCAGAATTCAGTGATGAGCATACATATAAAATAATCTCTCTGGGTTTCTTCACTAAAGCAGGAATATGGAGGAGAGTTTCATTTTCTATCTCCCTGAATTCAATATGCATTATTAAGGGTCATACCGCCAAACGTCTCTGCATAATGTATAGCTCAATCAGCGACGTTCAAGAATTATGTGTTTTCTTAATATACTTTATACAGGGCCATCTAGGCTATTTATTAAACATGTGCTAATGGGCCATTCAGTTTGGATGAAAATTTGGGAAGGACATTTTTAATTTGGTAATAAAATTTGTTGCCCGCTGCCCACAATTACTCTCACTCTCTCACACAGTCTCTCACGCTCTCTAAATGTTTTCATACCTTCTCTGCTGACCACTTCGCCATCTTCTATGTTCTTCTGCAAAATGGCCTTGCTTCCCGATCCTCCAACTGGGTTGGAGGACGTCACAGAAAGTGCAGCCATTTTGGTGGAAGTTCATATTATGGGAAAATGGGAAGCGCTTTCGGTGACGTCCTCTCACCCAATTGCAGGATTGGACATAACCTGGCGCGAACGGCTGCCAAAATGGCAGTGCTTTTGGTGGCGTCCTCTCACCCAATTGGAGGATCGGATATAACCTGGCACAAACTTCCATCAAAATGGTGGGGCCCTAAGGTGAACTTTTGGTGACATCCTCTGCCACGATTGTACTCATTACCATATTATGTATGGGTGAAATGGTGCAAGAAAGATATGTTTTTTATGATGAGACTCATTGGATCCAACATGAACATCCAAACATTACCATATAAGGTAGTAGTTTTGCTATTCACAGAGAATAAAAGGGTATGAATAGCAGAACAAAGCCTGTCTTGCATCTCTTCTACCCAAAGCCAAAAACTCAACCTAACCCATGTGTCACGTGTTAGTGCCATGTGCTGCTTAGCCCTCGAAAGAAATAAACCTCTCTAAAAGATTTTCTAGAAAACTCCATGCTTTTACAGAGAAATTCTGTCCAGTTCATTGTAGCATCAGCCGACCATCTACACTAGACTTCTATAATCAAAAACCTTATTATGTACGGTTGGCAATCCTCTATAATTACCAGACTATCTCACACAATAGTGTTGACACAAATGAATTATTGAAATAATAAGAGGTTTTTATATTGCCACACACCATTCTGATAATTACCGAGACCTGCATTTGTACAGAATTCTATAGACTACTAAGTGTCTTGAATAAACCCAGAGAGTCCTAACTTGGAGATGCTTAGAGACTCAGTTTAATGTTATACCTCTGTTTTGGACCCGATCGCATGTTGCGTCATGGCACACTCAAGGTTAACAACCTATTTTTTCTTTATGATTAGTAGCATTCTTTACCTTCCCGAAGCCTGCACTGTTCAGTAGACCGTGCATTTCTTCCTGCTGTTATTATAGTCGATTAAACATGGAATCAGGGTATTAGACTATAGACAAAACTGGCACTTTAAGGCCGGTGGCTGATGAATAGCATTAGTGTGGACGCCTGCTGGATACGCAAGACTACATGCTACACGCTTATACTATCACAGCAAGTGGCCACGCTTATCCAGTAAGTGATCCATGCTGTCTGGCACCGGCCCACTGGGCATTTTACTGGTTTGCCATATGGCCTGTCCAGCCATGACAATAGGTCCAGAAGATGGCTCAATTTACATAACTTATTTCTATAAATAAATTATTATAAAAAATATTTTTTTCTATAAAAGTCAGGATCGAATTATACTTTTCCAGGACATTATGTACATGTGAGGAATTCCAGGAAAGAAAGGAAAGGGGAGTCAAGACGGGCAATGTAATTTCTATCGTTCCAATAAGCAATGGAAAACGCTACACATATGTAGGCAGTTTGCAAGCGTTCCAACACCAACTTCAGCACCACGGACAGAGAATGTATCACATCACCCTACAAGGCTTCAACTGGCCCTTTGGCTTGGTGGGCCGCTGGGCAACAGTTCCCTATATCCACCCGCTCTTCTGCTCCAGAGGCAGATCTGCAATTGGTGATCACTCGATATCCATCCTGGTGGCCATACTGCATTTAGTATCTTTAAAGTGCCGGGGCTACCTAGTCATCTTCGGGCCAGCTCTGAACCCTAGTATATGGTCTTCACTACTAATGGGATGCACTAATGGAAATAATTCACCTATGGGGCGAATATAGAACCCCTAGTAGGTTGGCATATGCAGCGATATACCAGTTTACTGCATTTAGGGCTTACAATAAAACCACCTTCCTTCAGTTGAAGTATAAACATTAGACTAGAAAAAAATATACTTCTTCAGTGTATTTCCAGCATGCCTTCCAAATCCCAAATCTCGCTTTTGTACAGTTTGTCTTTAGCTAATCTTTAACCGACTTCTCCGGGAGCTAGAAATCTATGTATAAATGTCCTCTGGAGTATTTTTTATGGTTTGCATTCAATAATATATATTTTTTTTTTTTTTACCAAGGGCTTAATGTCGAAAACATGATTATTTTGGAATGGTGTTGATCTGCAAGCAATGCCTCATTTTATTTATTTAATTTTTTTTAAAAAACAAAATACATTAATGGTGTTGTGCTGTTCTACATATTCTTCTAAACTTAACCATTTTATAACTAAATGTAGCCACAAAAACATTATTCTTAGTAAAGTCATTCTTTAATCATTTAACATTTTTCAAGGAATACTTGTCACGTGACAAAAAAAAAACAAAAACAATCACCGATAGGCTGTTGCCATAGAAACCAAAAGCAGTTCTGAAAAATAAATAACACACTCGAGCCTTCATGGAAAAAAAACCTGTTAATCAAATAAGCCTTAGAAGATTGATGGCTGGAGTTGGATTGCTTTTTCTTCTTACAACACACTTTGTTTAATACTTCATTTCGTACCTTTTCCTTTGATGCCATGGGACACCAAGAGTCATAGTACAGCGACCGCCATAAACCGTCCGCTGGACCGCCACCCCAAGCCCGTCTGGGCGCCACTTCCAGGCATCATCCCTTACACGCTGGCCACGCGGAGGAAATCTCCTGCTATGACTATAAAACAAATAATATAAAGAACAAACAACATTCTGGGAGAGAAGAAGGTAGGGCCCCACTCAACACCTCCTTATTTCCCTTTCTTTACCTTTAAAACATTATTTCAGGGACCAACAGCCCTGTTACCGGCATGGCCTTAGTCAGGCAGTCATCTCCCCACTTACTTGTCAGTCCAAGGGCCCTTTTTTTTAAGGTGGTTGTGTTTGAGCATTATCTCAGCCTGCACGATGAACAGGTTTGTAGGGGGTAAACAAGGACATATCAACTGTTCTAAAGCTATACACCACTACAGGTAAACACTGCTCACTCTACACTCTTAATGACATTGTATTTGTTATGTTATTCTTTATAAGAGGAAGAAACTGGAAGGAGAACAAGAAAAAGATCCCAGATCACCCCTCAGTCCCCGAGTGGGGGGCAGCGGAATGGCGATGATTATCTCCTCCCTTAACTTACTTAATAGAGTAGAACCAAGGATGTGTCTAGACTACAAGTTCCACCACCTCCCCATGGGACAAAGGTAGTCAACTGACATGGACAGTTTTCTACATAGAGGTCACCACCAATTCATGCCATCTTCACCACGTGGATAGGCGCATCTGGTGTCTTCTGAGGCTTTGTCAAGCTTTATGTAAAACTATATCACGTTGACATTATCGTTTGAATCTCTCCTCTTAAGTTATGAACCAGGAAACTTTTGTTAAAGACAACTTTTGCGATCTACGATATATAACACTCTACCAAAAATAGCGATTTTTCATACAGTGGAACATGGGAGCATAGCTTGTAAAGTGTATTTTTCATTCTTCTCGGGTTTTAATCAAGAAACATATTTCCCTGAATAATAATGTTTCAAATAAAATGAAATCTAACCGTCTGTGCATCAAGAAAGACATAAAAAAAATGTAATAAAAATACCTTCATTAAACCACGATCAGATGCATAATTTTAATCAGAAATTAGTAACTTTTTGCCGGCAGCTTCCCACACAATTTGTATCACGGAAAATGTTGTGTTGTGGTTAAGCTTTCTGATTCTACAGGACATTCTTCTTCTATGTTTTTGATCAACATCCTTCTTATGGCAATGGGAAACCCAAGCCCATGGATACTTAGATCAGCCAAACACAGCGTAGTCTTCGTGCAACTTTGGAAACAGTGAACTTATTAAGTTGGGGAATTTTTAAGTTATTAAGTTGGGGAATTTTGTTATCTTGACCATTATTATATTAATCATATTTGTAGGAACACAAATGCAGACCAAACCGTCGGTAGGTGAAAAGACTTAACCAGCTCCATGATGTCATCTTCAGGAAACCAAGATGGTGGCTAGAGGCTGACTTTTTCTAGAACTGATGGAACCCAGACTAAGATGGCAGATGATAATCATGTGTCTCACCTAGAGGCTGTTTTTGGGCTGTTTTTTTTTTGTACTTATAACGTTTTTGTTTAATTTTATTTATCTCTTTTTCCTTTTAATTTAGTAAGCAGCAGAAGACAGGAGTGTGGAATAAGCTTGAAGATAAGTGTTGATGGAGTAGGTTTCTCCCTGCTGTTGATGGCCATGGAACCCCAAAAAAGGAGCTCAGAGACGTATTATCCTATGGTCAAAAGGCAACGTTAGCAATTAAGAAAATTTAGCTCAATAGATATAGAAAAAACAGATACTGTACTGTTTATCTGATTAAGCATTGATTGCATAAGCACAGGATGGAGCTCTTGTATAGCAGTAATCAAGGGACATATTAATTACTCGTTGAGGTATATTATTAAAAGAAAGCCAAAGGGTGATGGTTTCAGAGAGGAGAAGAGATGCAATTACACCAGCTAATCCTGGAAGGTGTAAAGGTCCATGTCTCCTTGATGTGACCAAAATAAAATTGTGTTGAATAAACCCAAGAAAAAAAAGGGGAATGATTGGCCAAGTTTGGTAGCAAATTATAATCGTGTCTGTTTTATTCCTAAATATTTTATTTTTGTCCTTATTACTAAAACAACACACTTGAAGTTCTTGAAGTAGATGATGATAGTGACCAGGGCCAAACTGGCGATGACTGGGCAGCGCCGGCACTTTAAGGCCGGCGGCGGCCTGGTAACATAAGTGCAGCCAAAGGCTGGATATGCATAGCTGCACATTACAGTTTATGCTTTCGTAGTGTGCGGCCGAGCTGGAGCGGCAGATCAACATTCATATGGGGCATTCGCCCGGTGGTGTCCCAAATGGCCAGTCCGGGCCTGACTGTGACAATGGCACGGCAAGACGTCATCACCGGACCCAACCATAAAGCAGAAAAACACTCAAAACATGGTGATTCATGCAAATTTATACCTGCAAGGAAGCAGGTAAGTAACCAAGTTGCATTTCCCAGTGATACTCTGCTTGGATACCGGCCGGTGAGGGTTGACAAGGAGAGCAATGGGATATCTTTTTTTTTACATTTTGGGGCACCTCCTGAAAATTCTTTCTTTGCGGTGGTGTATTTTTTTTTTTTTTTTGAAACGTAAATTAAATTTATATTCTATAACGAGAACTGCAACAGGGGTACACTTCTCTAATAAATTATGCATTTTACCGTTTACTTTTAATAAGCCAAAGCAAAGACGTTTTGTGTTTATTTAGTATTAGACCATTTTTAATAAGGCTGTTTTCGAACGTGTGATATTAAATTAATAATCAAGTTGAGGACTTTCTGATTATGAATGTTTGTTCTTTTGAACATGGCAAACCATCTCTCAAAATTACTTTGTGGAAAACAAAGTCAGCTTTACTGGAAGTACTTAATTAAATAATTGTTCTAATATCTATTTATCTATCTACGAGAATGTGTGTGCGTACATATATATATTGTATCATTTTAGTTGTACTTAATTGTATTTTAATTTTCTTTGTTTTATTTACGGAAAATTGCGTTCTAAGGAAAGGCCCTACTTTTTCTATTAAAATGCTATTTTAGAATTTTTTGTTATTTTTTTTTTTTAATGATATGTACGACATATACCTTTGGAAGGGGGCATTGCCAAAACAGCCCAGCGAAATCTCAGCACTAAAACACTTTGTGGAAGTTTGCAATAACTTTCACCCCACAAACTTCATAATGCATTAGGAAACGTCAACCGAGCCAAGTTCCTCCTATAAAAAAAAAGCCTGATTGTCCTTGTGTAATGGGGAGCCCCACCAGTGAGGTCACGAAGTGAAGAAATCTCTCTCATATAACTATATTCCTTGTAATGAGCCACCTTAACTATTGCCACAAGAGAAGCTCATTGCGGTGGAAGTCCAGACAATGGAAATCCCAGCTCTCTTACAAGCTTCAGCTTTAGTGAATAAACCAAAGCAACTAGTAGAAGAAGGGAGGTATAATCTAATGAATATGATGTTTAATTAAACTGTAGGTAGAAAAATAAATAATTACAACAAAAAAAGGGTTAATGACTTTATTGAGTTACAGGATACAAAGGCATAATAGATAGCAGTATTCCAAGCTACTGACCTTTAATTCGAGAGCAATGAGTGAGGGCGAGCAGCACACTATGCTTTACGCCTCCTGAAACTCAAAGGGTTAAGCTTTCACAATGATATTTTTTTATTTAGGTATTTATTCGTTAATTTCATACCGACACACGATCCACCATCAAGTCAAATCGAAAAAAAAAAAAAAGTTTAAATATTAATAAGGGAAATTCAGTCACATAATTCTTCAATTCACTCCAACATTACATATGTAACTTAGCTAGTTAGGTTATCGTTTGGCGCGGGGGGGGTTAATTGCTAACATACAAGATGTTAAATAACACATTAGAACATAAAGAACATAATAACACAATAAGAAGAAAGGGCTTTTGTTGCGTTCTTTATGAAAAAGCCGCGTACTAGAACTAGAACGTAAGAACGGAATTTCGCGGCCGTCGCCCGACACACACGTTAGGCGAATAACGATTTTTGCACGGATTCAAAAGCATTAGAAGCTGTAGTATGGCCTATCGTTACAACGTCTTCGCCGTCGAACACACCTGCCAACAGAACGTATCCTGCATGCAGAAAATATCGGCTAAGAACAATAATATAATAATTATTATTTTAATAAAACCAATTAATAGTAGCCAATTTAACTACTCATTTGCCGTGATCTTTAAGCTTTGGGGGAGGGGGGGGGGAGACTGAATGTATCGTCCTTTGAGCTCCAGAAGTGAGTAATTTAACACATTGCTTTATACTACAGGCAATGTTTATTAATTTCAGGGACAGAGGGCGGCAAACTATTATTAAAACAGTAAAAATGGGGTGTTAGGTATGGCCCAATCCAAAAATGTATACTGTTCCTTTAAAAAAGGGATGCTGCTAATTCATTGATCGAGCATGACCCACCATAAGTTAATTATACTTAAATTATACTTTAATTATTATATAAAAATAACCATTAAGACTCCCTTCCTCAAACTTTATCAATGACAATGTTTATTTTAATTTAGTTTGTTTGAAACGAGGATAAATGTTAGATTTAATGCAACTTTACTGAGAGGGCAGTAGATTGGTTGAACAGCCACCCTGGATTTGTGGTACTGCAACAGAATTAAACATGCATGGGACGGGCATATGGCTCCTAAATCTAAGACGAGACCAACGACTAATTAAGCTTAAATTTTTTAAGCCGGGGGGGGGGGAGACTAGAAGGGTCAAAAGGCAAGATAATAGAGAGTTGTTTTGTTGTTTTTAGGGACCTTGAATGGCAATTAAGTTAAGTCATAATCCCTAGATAACTATAAATATCGGATTAAGCAGTTAAAAATGTGATATTTTTTTTCTTTCCTCCTCAATCGTACCCTAAAGCATTAATATTATTATTATATTAATTTATTATATTATTATATTAAGGGGACCCATCACAAATATGCCTTAATGGATATTCATTAGCATACCATGTACTATTTTATATTTTTGTTCACCTCTCTTTATTATCCTTTCTACTGATTCCTTTAAAATGTACATATGGACAACGTAGATTTGGGACAAAAACCTTACGAAAACAGTAAAAGCATTAGTTATCGACTCTGGAGCTCAAAAGATTACTATTTTAATAGCAGTCAATGTATTTGCTTGATTGCAAATGTATAGCAACCCCAATAAAATTGCAGTTTAGCATGCACGAAAATGGACACCGCTAAGATTTTGGTACATGCCAGACGCCTACAAGTCGGCAGGTATGCATACAAAGTGACTTAAAAAAAAAGAGAGATAGAGAAAGCAAAACCGTATTAAAGCCTAGTATTTTAGAATGAATCCATTGCTTTAAATTCGCTAAGAGCTTGTACTGGAGAGATGTGCTTCTTTTGGGAGCCTCTCCTTACTCGGGTTTGATATTCCTCGGGTTTTTCTCTCTTCACTAATGGTTTCTTCTCGGGAGCCTTCATCTTCCAAGACACGACAGGGGAGTTCACAGCAGCCGTACCGTAGACCTTTTGGTACTTGGTAGATGCGACGTAGGATGCTTTAACCGTTAGGACTACGGCGTTCATCAGGTTCTTGGCCGCCTGAATCAAAGACGTGGCGCTATCCAGCTGCAGGGATATAGGGAAAAAATAAGAACACTTCTAAGTTATAATTGTTCATCTCTTCAGCAAATTAATCCACAGCAATAGCCAGATACTAACTCGTAATCATGGACTTTGACTGCCCCGTTCTCTCCATTTAATCTAACAGGAAGTTTTTCCTGTTGTAAAGACTCAAACTTCAATCAGTCCTGAGTCTTAGATTCCTGGGAGGCTGTTCCCCATATCTACCACCCCCCAAGTAAAGTCAAAAGTACAAAAAAAACAAAAAACACCCATTACTGAACAAGAGAGGACTTGAATGCAATATAAAGATGTGAGATTTAACACATTCCATTCCAGGAGAAAGTGAACAAGCGTGTTTTCTGCAGGGGTTTTTTGCCACAAAGGGTTAAAGATTTTTTTTTCTTACATAATTTTTCTTAAAGCATATTGATCATAGATATACAGATGTTGTCCTTTTATGGGAATAAAATAACGTATTCAACTTTATTAAACATTATATATATATATATATATATATGTGTGTGTGTGTATTTACCGGTATGTATATATATATATATATATATAGTCCGTAACATTTATTGTTGTTCTATTAAATATTATATTATAGATAATCTTCTGCCCCCACAATAGCAATTATCACATTGCGGCTTATGGTATATATTTACTTTATATGTATTTACATGTTTATAGGTAACGTATAGCGTTAATGTTACAGACATTCACAGGGTCAGATGCTTTAGAAAGCTCCCGGGCTTGTAAATGAAATCATAATAACAGTAAAAAAAACAAAAAACCCGCTAAGAGTTAACGGAAGGTAGGATGCGTTTATGGTAAATAAATGTCAGATTAGTGGGAGGTTGGCGGCTCTGAGATCTCACCCAGAAGATTTGTAGAACTGCATTTAATGCTACTGGAAATCACGCTAGTATTCAAATCGAAAAATGTGTTATGTTTGCATATCAGGACTCTAAATCCAACGTTAGGCTGAAATTAATGTGATTTTTCATGTCTTGGTTCATATTGCCATGAAATTTATCAGAAGGAGTATAAATAAAACAGAAGCCGGCAGTGGCAGAGGAAGAGAATTCCAACAGAGAAAATAAAAATAATAATAATAATAATAAACCCAAGGGTCTGGCAGAAATGTGATGTGTCATGCGTTTATTCCCCCCCAGTTTACTAAAATCATACAGATTAATGGTACAGATGTATACCTCCCAAGTGTCCCTGTTCCCTCCTCTGTGTCCGAATCCCCCAAAATGTCGGGAGGTATGGCAAGAGGCGGGGAGGTGCGGAACGCGGCGTGGTGGTCTGGGCTAAGAAAAACAGTCCAGACCTCCACTGGTTTTATAGTTCCCAGTGTACAGCAACATGAAAACCGGGACTGTTTCCCATTGTAAATCAGACAGCTGGGAGGTATGACGCCAGCCTGAAAACACAGGGGTGTTTTTCTTTTTACAAACAATATACTAGATCATCATCATATATACATGTCTTCAAGTGCTACAGTCTTTTTAAGACAACGGGCGGTCCCTAAACCCATTGAAAACAATGCATTTTGAGTCCGTACATGTACGGGCTTTGTCATTAAGGGGTTAACAAAATATAAGAACGAGAAACCCCCAGAATTTTATTGCCAACCTCGAGGCGCTGGGGACTTAACATTCGCAGCCCGGAGCAATCAGAACGTATAGCCGATCTTTAATTTGCTCCTATATGATTTCCCTCGGCGGATCGATACATCGCCGAGCATTGTTTCAGACAAAGAGCGGGGCTTTAGAGAGCGCGTAGTCAGCCCGGACTAACATCAACAACATCTATTATTACAGTATTGAAAGTAACGGATAAGCAAGGGAAAAAGATGTTCGTAGAGAGTCCGCGTTCTGCAGAATGCGCGAAAAAACGCTAATGACTCGGCTATAATTCTTTGAAGAAATCCAGACATCGAAAGAGTTTTTTTTTTTTTAGACATAAATAAAAGCTACTCTGTAATCCATTAAAGAAGGCCGTGCGCTTTCTAAAACTACAAGACTAATTGAAAAGACATCAATGACGTACCTTCTGAAATCCCTCACTATCTGACACGGAATGCACGTGCGATAACAATTTTGCTCTTCAAGGTTTTATTCTCCTCTTTGATCTTGTCGAAAAGTCAGAAAATTACACCCTCTGAAGTTTCGATATTTTCAGATCTATTGTACGGAATGCATAATGGAAAATTTTGTATTCACGCGCATTCCTTTTTAACAGTATTGGGTTATAGGAGTATAATTTAGATGATTTGGGATTTTCTGTTGTTTTTTTTTCTAGTTTTCTGAATAGATGTGGAAAGTACCTTGCAAAAAATAAATTAGATGATCATGGATTTTAATTTTTTTAAACACACATGTAGAGTGCCTTACATACAAAAAAACAGACAATCTATTTTAATTTTTTTTAAAAAAAAAAAATTTAAACGCACAGGAAGAATTGATTGGCTGACACTCACGTAACAGAAATAATACTGCAGAACCCGCTTTGGAGATAAAATTTGGCAACGCATGATGTAAATATATTAGAAAAAATATCTCAGAAAAGTTCTTAAAAAATCTAAAGGTCAATTTGGCATTTTATTTATATTTCTTAAATTTAATACGGAAATCACAGACAAATAGTTCTTTCTGCGTGTCAATTTAGTATATAATATGGAAAAGAAAAACCCAGAATTCAAAAAAAAATAAAAAAGGTCCAGTCCTGATTGTATGCATGCTAGAAAAACATTATTGTTGCTGCTCATATGGCCAAAAATAAAGTTTCCATTGAGCATGTGCAAGAAGTATACTGAAATATGCTTCCTGTGTTCAGTAGATCAGCTGGGGGAGGAGTTATATGAGACGGAATTCTCATTTTCTAACTCCAATCACTAGAGAATGCCTTCCACTGATGTCATGCAGTAAAATGTTATGGGGTTTAGAATGCCAGAGCGGTCATTCTATTCATTACTGGGAGCACTGGTGGACAAGAGTCATCCTCAGGTCTTGGACACCATGGTTAAGATAAAGTATCTGGAAAACTCAGACTAATGGCGTATGCCAGCTATAGAACAGAATCCTTGAACAATAACCCTTGTAACATAAGTAAAAAAAATCTTATTTTAAATAATGTCATGTGTTTATTATAATTTTGATTTGTCCTTGCTTTGTGTAGCTGCGTATAAATATGCGGGGAGGGGGAGGGGAATCATTTCCAAGTATACATTTTTCTAAATCCACTGTAGCAAGAACATGGTAAACATGATGTCGAGTGAATACCGCTTTGACTTTATTCTTTATAATGTCATCATAAAATGTAAAATATTCTCAAAATGGGAAAGCTGGACGGCCTCCATATGCTGATGCGAGTTCTACGGTTTTCAAGTTGATTCATCTGTTTATGTTTGTTAGAGGAGTGGAAATATGGCAACAATGGAAGCATAATGCACGGCGGTTCAAAAGATAAACCTAAAATATATCACATTATGTAACGCGATGATAACATTTTAATGTCTGTTGGTGTAGCAAACATCCGCAGAGCGTCGGAGAGATTTGGTAAATCAAACTCCGAGAGGCATATCGCTACGCCCTGCGAGACCATCTACCCAAGGACTTCTAGAAGAGAGGGAGATTCCTTGGTCCTCTACGAATGCAACATGTCCCAACATGTACTATCCAATAAAAATCCACATTGCTAAAAATACTGTGCAAGAATATAGTCAGACAGCCTCTGTATTACTTACATTTGTGCATAATGCATAGTCGACATTTTTGGGGGGCCGAGCGGTTCAGGCTCACTCGTGCCGCACTCATTCCTCGTTTCGCACAGACCCCACAAACTTAAAGGCATGTTCCAACTTTTTTTCTACCTACTTTCATCAACGTCTCGGCTGCAAAAGGTTGTGAGGCTGGATGGCGGCAGTATTTATTTAGTTAATGCATTCTAATATAAAACCTATAGATTGTATACGTACCATATCTGAAAGATAACAGGAAAAAGGATTGGTAATTGCGTTGGAACACCACTTCACCTACCACAAAAGTAAACGGATCTGTGGGCCAGCTATAAAGCCAAGCCAATGAAACCAAGTCCGTTGATACTTCTCCTGCAGCCCCTCCACGGAGTTGCTTCACTCCGAGGAGCCATTCCCTAAAAGAGGCTCATCCCAATGTAGGGGACAAGAGCCTTGGCAGCTGACAGTAGGTGTCGGACCATTGACTGTTTATATTGGGGAATACCTAAAGTATTGTGACGGAGAAGAAAAAATACTGGAGAGAAGGGAGTGGGTTTATCGGTGATGCTGGGTGATGTACAGTGGATTTGCTTCCAGAAGTCTTAAATTTGGGGCTTTGTCACCATATATGGAGCAGGAAAGCTTGGCAGATGACCACATCTCCAGCAGGTGTTTAACATGTCTGGGTGGTATCGAGACGCCACGGAGGGTGTTCTATACCAGTGAGCCATTAGTTTGTAGGACATTGCTTGGGTTCTATTGCTTATGGATCACTGGTGTGTAGGGCAAAAGATTTTTCCCAGCTGTATTGGAGTGAGGGATGTCTCCAAGGCTCCCAACAAAACTGTGGGTGGAAAGCCTTCACCAGGAGTTTATAGAGGAGGGCTACGCCATGATTAGGGAGGATATCTGCTAGGCATAGATCCTCAAATCATGTAAGGTTACTGGTCAGTTGGTGTCAGCTGGGGAATAGATCGGAGGAACTTGCAGAGTTGGAAATATTTAAATCTCTCCAGTGGGGGGGGGGAGTCTATTAACATGTCTAATTGTTTAAGAATTCTTATTTTACGGCATTTTATCACATGTGCCCAGAACCTCTACTGTACGTCACAATTGAGAAAGCCACTCACATGTTTTAGTTGGAGACAGAACACCCACGCTGGTCAAATATGTTAACAATTATGTTTCTCATTTACGAATACAACATAAAAAGAGGTCATCTTAGCGTTGGCATAATGAGATTCCTAAAGTATCTAAAATGTCTCCGGTAAAGTAGCACAGAAGTGAATTATTATTTTTAGGAACGCGTTGGCTTAGTTTCTAAGAAATGAAGCCCTGGGGAAAACAGGTTCCTAACACTAACCCACACTGTATGAACCAGAACCGAGACACTACTTCAGATTTATTGCATTTGTCACATGGCATATGACATCATCATCCAGCAAAAAAAAAAGGAAAGAAGCGGTCAAAAAGTATAGTAAATCAAGAGTTCTTTCTGGAGCAATTGGTTAGATACTAACGCAGCATCGTTGCTGATTACCACATCTGGAAATATTAATATTATCTCCCAACTTTCTCTCTGTAGCAGGGACAGTCTCTCTTTTGGCCCCCTCTCTCTCTTTTCCTTCCCCTAATGTCTATTGTTTCTAGGAGCTCAGAATGTTTGCGGTATGAGGGTATCACAGGGTTCTACAGCCTTAAAAGTCCTATTAACCTCTAAAGATACACCAGGAGATATGTTCTTATATTAAATTATGTAAATCCAGCACATTATCCTTCTTAGCCCATAAAAAGTTGGCAGGTATATATATATATATATATATATACTGTATAGTCTTCCTTAATCTCCTACCCTTCTAAATTTTGAAGAAGGCTTCTAACCTACAAGACAATGCCCCAAGATCTCATGGACCAGGAAAAGACGAGTAGACTTGAATGGAAAGAGGATGACCCTGGAATAGGACGAGCAATTTTTGGAGGGACAGATATAAGTAGGAGTGCTTTGACGGATTAGGGCGCAGACGGGGCTTTGCGCCACTCGCTCTTGCTCTTAGAGTAATAGCCATAGTACAGTAAGGACATTGTGTTACTGTTAAATGCAGCATGGTGGCAAGGGGACAATTGCCCCCCTGGCCTGCCGGGATTGACGCTTTATTGTGTATTTTACTTGCACTTCCACACATAGCCACTAGGATGCCAATCGTAATATGGGCTTTAAAGAAATTTACTCATTGACTGGATCTTTTCTGTGTTCCATTTATGCATTCCCTTTCTGCTAATGGGTTTTAGACCATATTAAACAGCTCACATTAGGCGTTCTTGGCTTGCTTCATTACTGGGACCCCTGGAAGGAATTGCACCCCTCCCCCCCAGGTTAAATTTGCCACTAACCGCAGACAATCAGACTGAGAGGCTTTTTTTAAAGGGTATTTGCAGTGTTTAAAAGTCGCCTTCAATTTATTGGGAAACTAACGTCTTCTTTTTATTTCAATGCAAACCTTGAAGCTTTTCCAGCCACGTTTTAGAGCAAGCGTCTCTCGAGCGGCACGCATCAGACTTAAGCAAACACTTAAACACCGGCCTAGCGTAATTTTTCTCAAAACGATCAAATCGGCTCGGCATTCAGCGTGTACAATATACGCCGGAAAAGGACCATTATTTTGTATAATTTGTGTTATTTCAGTAATAAAAAACATTTTCCATTTTTTTCCCCACAACCTATAACCGGCTCTCGTTGGGTTTCATAATGCTCGGTAAACACTTCAGCTGGATAACATTTTTTATCGGGTATAAGTGTACGCTCATATATTACTTAACATCAAGAACATTGCTTGTGTGCAAAAACACTGCTAATTGCCGTAGTTTTTTTAACACCTGTATAGTGATGAAAACCTACGCCCAGGGGGATTTCCGCTGTAAATACATTATTTTATTTTTCTACGATAAAATGTAATTATAGTCAGTGATTAAATAAATGCGGACACGTAAATAATATATAAGAGTATCGATGTGCTCTGTTATTCTATGGTTTGAGGAAGTGGCGTCTTATCTATAGGGTCTAGGGTAGGTATTTAATAACGTCCATCACCGGTCTTCTACACTCCTTGGGCTTTCTTTACGATTAAAAGTGCACTTTTGATGTACATCAGGTATACCTGAGAGGGGCATTTGGGGTATTATTTGCGTATCGTGGCTACTTTCCACAAACCCTACATTTGTTAATCCTATACATTCCATAGAGATTAAAATAAAAAATGTGAATATGTATTAAAACTTGCCTTTTGGGCATACCGTGGGAGCAGCCATTTTAAGTACTTGATTTCAAAGTCTGTATGATTATTCCTCCCCCTTTTAAGGGAAACTCCGGCCATCATATGCACTTAAATGTATACAGTAGCTACATGGTCTCTTTAAATTTTCATGATATTCTACGGAATCCCCCCATATGTGTTTGCCCCTTTTTTCCACCCCCAACTATTTTATAAGCGGGGAAAATGCTGGAAAGGCCACAATGAGGGATCCCATTTTACCTCTAGAAGGGTTAGTGAATCGGGCTCTGCTCTAGACTTCTGGTTTTATCAAGCCGAACTGCAAGGGATTTTCTTTATTCCCTTAAATTTCTTGCCAACAAATGCAATTTAGTCTCTGGGATTTACAATATAATCAGGCCCGGACTGGCCATTGGCTGACGGTGTTCCCCATACTCGCTGGAGCGGCAGGTGAGGTGCAGTAGTGTGTACACGCCGGCTGGATATGTGAGCATAAAACATAACGAGCAGCCGTGATTATTCATCCCTCAGAAGAACTGACGCCATGAGTTGGCCAACAGCCTTAAAGTGCCAGGTGCCCCGCCATCGCTAGTCTGGCCCTGAATATAATAATATCACGATCAAACACTATCACATATCGCACATGTGGCCCCTACATGATCACAGAAAATAAATCTGAGCTTCCAGCAGGGGGGAGCCCCAAGTAATCAAGGGCCCAACTCCCAGTCTCTTCAGCCACTACCCATCAGTAATCCTTCTCTGGATAAGCCTTGCCAGCCTACCAAAGTTAAAACTTTTCTTTCTGCATATATATAATGCAGATTATTTGGTGTAAAGCCATTAATACATCACTACATGAACTAATGTCATTTATTTTGGATATTATAAATAAAACAGTTATTAGTGATTACCTAGCTTACTGAAGAAAACAAATATATATATATATATATATATATATATATATATTGCCTATAATACACTATATTAATTCAAGTTCAAGCAGAAATATTCCTCCTGCAAAAAAAAATAAAATATAATATATATATGTGTGTGTGTGTGTGTTCTTACGCATTCTTTTATAACGCACCGTAGCGATATACAATATCTATCGTTTAATATAAATATATATCTTTAAGTAGCTGCATCTGACCCATTTTTCCACTGGGTGTCTGAGAAAACGAAGCCTAATTGCACGATACCGAGACATGACGACGGGCACGTACAATTGTTCTGATCTGCAGCTGAAAGGCAGTTATGCGCGAACGTGCATTAATGCCAAATCTCACATTAAATCAAATTAGGATCTCTGTGCCTCTGTACCGTTGTGGCTCTGTTAGACTTTCATTCATAATCCCCCTTGCCCCTCACATCGTAGTCTGTTGACGGTTCCCTCTGCCGGTAGATGGCAGTGCTATAAAAGTCCTTAACTTTACATAGTCTATCGACATTATAGCAAACACTGTACTTTTGCAAAAATCAAGAAACATATATCCTTTCTATGTACAATAAAAATTCTATTATAAATTCTACTAGTCTACCGCCTTAAGTTATATGCGATTTTTCAATGCGCGGACCCGGCGAATGAATGATACCTGTTATGAAGTCAGTGTTCCGGAAGATGTCATAATAGAATAATATTAGTTTTATAGCGCTACACTTCCAAAGGTTTTCTGTTTGATCAATGCTGGTAATAATATCCTCTATGCCCCTGTTATTTGCAATTTTACTAAAAGCAGCGTTATGGATATTTTTATTGTATAACCACATTTTGCAAATATCGGATATTACCGGTATACTCCATGTCATAGCCGGAACGTAAATTGTGTTTATATTTTAAATGATATACTGTTTCAAACCTCTGTTAATGTATTCGGTGCCAAGCAGAGCTCATGCAGTATCAGCAGGGAGGATTTTCAGCAGGGTCATGTCCATACCTGGGAGCTACCTGGATTTCACCATTACCTGGCCTCCTGGTCATGCCCAGTTGGCGAATTGGTTCCTTCTAACGACAACCTGGCAAGACAGCCATCAATAACTTTCCCTAAAACCCAGATCGAGAATCCTCAGCATGCAAACTGAGTGATGGCCCAAACTTGGCTGTGCTGGTCAGAGATGCATTTACCATACATGCTACCCAGGCCTGTCCTAGGACAGCGCCCCCCCCAGCCTTTCCTGCATTAGAAGTTGCACTGTGCCTTTAAGACACAGAGGGTCGGGATATGACATCATATCCCAGTGCTCCGTGTCTTGAAGACACATAGCCCATTTCTAATGTAGTCTATAAAGGCTGTGCGGAGATCAATGTACCCGTCCCATTGAGCAGCGGGACCCCGAGGAGCTTGATCACCTAAGAGGCCTAGGCCACGGTACGTCACTGGTGCTAGTACATTTACATATAAAATGTTGGCTGTCCTAAGTATCCCAATTATTTCCTGTAATAATACATCCCAAAACATGTGTGGCAGAAATCATGCTCATTGTGCATTGTCCAGATGTCTCTAAGGCACATTTGCCGAAAGGACTAGTCATTAATCCAGTTCTAGTCATTACCAACATATCACATGGTGCTCTCTCATTATAGATGGGATAAAAATGCCACCACATCTTCATATTTGTACAGAGATATGCAACTTAAATGTGTGATCAACATGACTGCAACGTCACTCATCTATAGTCTAATGCTCAGGGCCGTCCCAAGACTTAATGTCTAGAAACATAGAATTTGATGGCAGTCATTGGTCTCGTCTTAGATTCAGGAGCCATATGCCGATCTCATGCATGTTTAAATCCCCTCAATCTATTAACCACATTCTCAAGTAGTTTAGAATGTTTAGCTTTAGTGTTTTGTTTTGTTTATTCTATATTCCATCCTTTTTAACTAGCTTTAAACAAAGCTGTGTCCTTTCCCCTGCTACCCTTTGTACAGCGCTGCAGAATATGACCGTACGATAAAAATAAAATAAATAATAGTAATACAGAAGGAAAGTTTCATTGCTTCTTTTCTTTTATGTTGCTTTTGCATGCAAGTCACAAAGTGGATAAAGGTAAAGTTCATTTAGCGAGATATTGTGGTGGTCGATCGACTTCTAATGTTTGCAGCATAGCTGGCAACAGCCCCTAATTTGCAAGGGCAGTCCTGAAAGTCAGGCTTGTCCTTCAGTATGTCTAAAATATAGCTTTCAGCGATGCCCTCCAGACCTCTCAAGTAATGCAAGCAGCAGAGCGTTTCCAGATTTTATTTCCTAAAAACAAAAGCGAAACACTCCGTATTTCTACATCCTACGGTGTTAATTGAATCTCGCAGTCTCTCTCCGCTTAATTCCTCAACTTGGCCAGCAGCGATGGTCAATATCAATAAACCCCGGTAATTAGCAGAGCTGGACGCATTTCGGAGATCGGCCCCAACTTATATTATGTCATTTCCAACATCCCGCAGTAAAGACAGAAGTTATCATACTGTTGGTATTTTCAGATCCTCTGTGTTTATTATAAAGCGCGCGTCGGAAGCTCCGGATTTTTGTAAACCCGGTAATTTGCGTCTGTTGTTTTCTCAATGGACTCGGAGTGGCACAGATCTCCTTAAATGTTTAATTCATTCAGGTAGGTAGCGCTTCATAGTTGGCCAGTCCACTGATTAATTATATTCATTTGCATTTTTTCAATTATAGGTAAGCAAACCACAGAGATTCCCCGGGCGCACTGAATTTTATTCGACATTTTAAAATTAATATTATTTTTCCAATACAGATTTCTTTTAAAAAAAAATAAAAAAATATTAAAAAAATAAAAATAAGAATTTATTTATTGGCGCCGGTCACGGATTCACACATAAAAAAGATGCAGAAGTTAAGCTTTCATGCGGACCACCAGAAAACGACTGCATCGCATTACAATGGTCCCATTAATTTCAACAATGGCAGCGTGCAAATTTGACTCAAATTTAAATCATTGATTGAACGCCCGAGCTTTACTTGTGTTGGAAATAATTGAGCAATAAAAGATGCGGATGGCATATGTACTTGTATGAATTGAAGAACAAACATTATTACATTTCATAAACAATGAAAAAGAGTCGAGATGATTAATTGGAGCGAGCTGGGCAGATATTGGGAGATGTTATTCAAGGAAGGAGTTAGGACTATATAAATCTGAATTAAAAATCTTTTTCTGCCCTTTAGATTGGTCACGGCTTGGATCCGGCTCAAACAGTTGCAAATTGCTTATCCCTGCCAAGATGTGCAGCAGGAAAACAACATTTCGCCACCTGGCAGAGTGAGCGACAAGCCAAGAGGAGGTTCTCCATTCAACCAAATGTCTGCACGACCTCCATTATAGCAGAAATAATAGGGAATGAAGAGACAGGGCGAGCTTAAAGGGAAAGTATCATGGAAGAATGAATATTTTTTGATGTACGCAAAGAAAATTGGGCTTTTGGTTTGTATTCACCCAATTTTATGTAGCAGGCATGGAGTAGCCATCTGGAAAACTGGGCAAATGTCCGATGGGCCGGCGCCATATGGCATGGGCCACCTACCGTTACTGTTGCTCACGTGGCAGACTCGGCACTTTAATGTCCGTCCAATGGCTGGATAGACCGGCCACATGCTACACAAATGTAAGAGCGTAGGGTATGGCATTTAGCGGCTAATGAAGGTCCTTCACCTGATTAAAGCAGCCGAAAAGTGGCAGAAAAGTGAAATCAAGGGCAGGGGCTTGCTGCGCACGAGCACGGGGGTCTGAACACTGACTCCATCTACAGCGTTCATCAAGAAAGCATTGGAGCTGACTGAAGGTGAGTATATCATGTGCAGGAAAATATGTTGGGCCAAACACATCTCCTGTACGCGGAATAGCTGGAGAGCAGGGGAATGGTCCCCGGCATCAGTTTTGTTTATACGTGTGTGTGTATAATGTAAGAAAGTACAAGGTCATATTTTACAACTGACATAAATGGCATTCTGTCTACGGAATATTGATGAAAGGTTAAGTCAACTTCCTAGCATTTCAACTATGAAAATTAGATCTGAAAGGAAATTTTCCAAGGCCTGACCTTGGCAAGAGAATATCCTCACGGCAATCTTAAGGAAGATTATTTATATTGCATAATTGGGACACATCACAATGCAGGCTGTACAGATGACAATCAAGCGTAGGATCAATCAACGTATCGATCCAACATAATGCCGCTGATGGTTGCACGAGTGGCCTCGCCAATAATAAATGAGGACAGACTCGGTCCTGCTGTATTTCCAGAATTTCGAAATCTTAAGAGAAAAGTTGTCCGTTGGCTCCAATTAAGCAGCTAAAGGAACCCTTCCAATTATACATGTTCTCCTACTACAATCATCATTAGATACAGCCACGAGCTTGAGTCAGCCATATTTTCTGTTCTGTATTTCATCAGTCTGAATCGCCTTCGTCTCTTTTCGTTTTCATTACTGACATCTTATCATTTCCTTTTACTTTTTTTTCTTCCTCTGTTCTCAACTTACAATTTTTGGCCTTTGATAAGGTCACCGACTGTTCCACACAGAATACTTACAGTGTATTTTAATGGTCCATTAAAGTTCGTCCATTGTGTCTCGAAGCTTAAATAACCTTTGATGGCGATAGCTTCAGGTAGAACAGAAGGTACAGAAAGGTAACTTCACTCATATTTCTGAGTAATTGTCAGCGGATAATTACTTCTCCTGTTCATCTAATCATTTTTACACTTTTATTTGTTATTCGGTAAGTTACCAGGAAGACATAAGCCAATGCAAATAGCCTTATGGAGCCTCTTCTAATTGGGACGGGAAACATGTTCTTCTCAAGTGGAAAAAAAGAAAGAGCTTTTTAAGATTATCACAACTAGTACAGAACATTTAGTAATGCACTAATTGCAAACACTTATTAGAATCATAATACTCTATTTAAAATGCAGACCTAATCTGTTGCCATGCTAATAAATATTCCCAGCAAAATCCACCAAGAGAAAAGGAAAACAAAAGCCGTCTGCTTGTTGTGTCTAATTTACTATGTGCTAGAGACTATGAAAGTAAATATGAAAAATAAAGGAAAATGGTAAAAAAAAAAAAGGGTGATCGAGAGTTTCTTACACATTTCCCAGTTATTTTGGAAGTAAAATACAAGTGGCTTCTATATGTAATATGGCGGCAAAAAATTATTTTTGTAGCAAGGAAAAATATGAAAAAAAGTAAATAAAACATTACTAATGGCCAGGGAAAATTTTTGTTTTAGAGGAGGTGGTTTGAGGGGGGACTAGGAGACAAGGCTTCACCAAGACTTCTACTGTGACCTCTTGAGCTATTGCTTGTTATTTATGTGATTGGGTTAAACATGGCGTCCTTCTTTCCTAGGGGCTCACGATGTATACTGGTTATGTAAAGGAGGGAGAGAGGGATTTGGGTCCCATTGAGGGACTGGACGTGTCTAGTAGCATTGTTTCGTCCCAAGTGTTTTGTGTATTAGGTTTTGATAATGCCCGTTGATGTTGACAGAGAAAAGCATCCCTCTCCCTCAACATTGGTGGTCCAAGAACGAGATACCTCAATTGGAGGAGGTGTAGATGGAGGAGGTCAGATCTAGAGGTTGAGTAGGATGGAGTCAGATGCAAGGCCAGGGTAGGGCAAACATATCCCCATACACGGCTTAGCTATGTTGTAAAGTGGCCGGGTGGCTGGTCAGGAATATGATCTGGTACTGGACTAGGAAAGGTGAGATATATATATATATATATGGCAGGGCATTCATGTGTAAAGCGTCCTTAAAGAAGTGGGGATTTGCATTAACCTCACTGACTTATTCTTCCCCATTAAGATTTCTCTTTGCCTATTCTTGCCGATTGTTGTTGGGAGCCTTTGTAAGTATGAGTGAGGAGAAGGGACAGTAAATCGATGACATAATGCTAGTTGGGTCACTTCCCGCCACAGATCTCAGTTTCTGTCTGGTAGAATTTGAAACTAACTCAAAAATAAGTATATTGATTAACCAAAAATAAAAGGTATATTAGATTTAATAAACAAATGTAGCTTTATTTTTAACAAAAATTGCCTGTTTTGTGCATTTATACCAATCAACAAAAATGAGGGTGATCTCTGACGAAACTGCCGAAAATAAAATGCAAAAGTGACGAAAACACGTTTATTCGTTACCACGTGTAGCTGCTGCCATTACAAGGCGTTTTGGCACCCGTTGATGAGGTAAAGTGGGAGGGACTTGTGTAAGAGGGTAAATATCAATGACTGATAGGTAGAAATAGCCCCAAAAATGGGGCGTGGTTATGATCATCATTGATGGTTATGGCTGTGATTGATGGGTCCAGCAACTTGCAGAAGTTTTTCGTTACTTTTTTCCCACTCTGGCCAATCAGCATTTACAAGGGGAGGGACAAGCATTAGATATATAAGTGTACTGACGCCATTTTAACGTGTCAGTAGCAGCGGTTACAGACTGATGGGAGTTGGAGTGTAAGACGGTGACAGTTAGGTTAGCGGAGGCTGAGATGGATGCTCATTACTCATATACAATACTGCGAGTTAATAGTTTATTTTGGTGCACAAAATGTCCTGTTCTGTGGTGGATTTGAGAAGCTGTAGTGACTGCTGTAGTGATTACAGGGGCTGCGGCAGACATTTTTTTCCCCAGTTCCTGAGTGGAGTTTGATGAAGACGGTCGGCCATTTATTCTGCCGGCCAAACCTGTAATTTGTCAATTTTTTATTATCTCTCTATCATATCATCTATTATGCCTTATTGATAAATAAATATTGGTGACAATATATATATATATATATATATATATATATATATACAGAGCCGGCCTTAGGTGTTCCGGCGCCCTGTGCGAACTACTCCTATGGCGCCCCCCCTCACTACCCCCCCTCTGCCCCTTCAAACTACCCCCCCCTCTGCCCCTTCAAACTACCCCCCCTCTGCCCCTTCAAACTACCCCCCCCTCTGCCCCTTCAAACTACCCCCCCCTCTGCCCCTTCAAACTACCCCCCCCCTCTGCCCCTTCAAACTACCCCCCCCTCTGCCCCTTCAAACTACCCCCCCTCTGCCCCTTCAAACTACCCCGCCTCTGCCCCTTCAAACCGCACAGGGCGCCACACTCCAGGGGGCGCCGCCGCCGCCGCCGGGTCCTCCCCCGCCGCCACGGGGTCCTCCGCCGCCGCCACGGGGTCCTCCGCCGCCGCCGCCGCCGCGGGGTCCTCCTCCGCTGCCGCCGCCCCCTCTGCACCTAAATGAAAACGTTGTTTTTTTTGTTGTTGGTTTTTTTAACTTTATTTAACATCCTCCATGTTAAATAAAGTTAAAAAAACCAACAACAAAAAAAACAACGTTTTCATTTAGGTGCAGAGGGGGCGGCGGAGGAGGAGGACCCCGCGGCGGCGGCAGCGGAGGAGGACGCCGCGGCGGCGGCGGAGGACCCCGTGGCGGTGGCAGCGGCGGCGGCGGACCCGGCGGCGGCGCCCCCTGGAGTGTGGCGCCCTGTGCGGTCGCACAGGTCGCACACCCCAAAGGCCGGCCCTGTATATATATATATATATATATATAGGGGAGATTCACAATATCATATGCCAGTGTCTGCCTGCCCCGGCCCAGTGCTCTACTACTACTGCAGCTGCACCTCTCTGACCGTCCTAACTCTGGGGGAAACAGAGCGGTTTCAAATAAATAAATACATGTCATCTGAAACGTACGGCCGGGAAACAAATTTCGTTGCCAGAAAACAAACACGTTTGTCCGAATCAATTGCCGTGCACAAGTCTAATATATATATACACACATATATACACACACACACATATATATATATATATATATATATATATGAGAGAGTGTGTTTCATACACGGGTCACAATGCATGCCTTCCAATTTAAAACCTTAAATAGTTGCCAAGGCTCAACAGAGAGAGGAATCACGAGCCGTGTGTCGGGTCTGTTTGGGAGGTGGATGTGTCAGCGAGGTCTTTCGGGCAGCATGGAGAATAATGTGCAGTGTTTTAGAAACGGATCCTATTAAATATTTGAAGTTTGGAGAGGCTTCTCTGTCTTTTGGATGTCAAAGCAAGCCCTGGGCCGTGAGCTCGGGGTTACAGCACAGCATGAAAGCTGATGTGGTCAATGGCGCTTTCTTCTGTAAAGCAACCGAATGACACGCGGACACCCGCTGCGCTCTATCTAACAGGCAGACAGAGTGAACTTAAAAACAAGTTCGGAGAAAAAAAGCAGACTTAACACTACAAATCAATACGTTCCTCTTCTGACACTTTTTTGGAAGGTCACTTAAGTAATGATATGTTTCAATTGCATAATCAAGTTGCTAGTGATTTTTCCTTTAGATGCTGATGGCGTTCCTCTAAACTTCTAGCTTCCTACAGGATTAACTGCTTCTTTGATCCACCGTTTATCAAAGAGAAACAGATATTAAGATGATCTGTAATTTTCCGTAGCCATTTCTTTGAAGAAAAAAATAGAAATTCTGATTTTTATATATATATTTAACAATACGCAGGAATGTATTGAGACTCTCAGTATGGGAGGTGGGCTTTGGTCCTGGTGAAGTCAAGGACACCATGATAACCATGGATGACGTGGGACTAACCGCCTACGTATACTAAATAAGTGTGGGGAGTGGGCAGGGTAGCTTCTTCACATTCAGTTTTGTAGGTTGAAACGTTTCACGTCACCTCAACTCACCTTCAACTAACACTTTAGTAAATATACCCCACTCACCTGATCTAAGGAATGGTCCATGGTCTAGTATAACATCTAGTGAAATGCCCTCCATGAACCTTGTTGCTACCTATCTCTGCCTTTAGTGCCCAACATTCAAAGAGTATTCAAGTCTGAATCATAACTTTTAAATGTTAACTCAATAAACCTCTACAGGCTCTTTTTAATACCCGCTCCAAGGTAAGGTATTATCTACATAGTGAAATCTAATAGAATGTCCTCCATGAACCTCGTTCAAGTCTTTCTCTGCCTTTAGTGGTCAACATTCTCGGAGCATTCAAGTCTAAATCATGCTTTCAGAGTTGGCCTAATAGACTCATTTTAATATCTCAGACTGAGAATAGCTAAAATGAACCAAAACCGGATTAAGATTTCGTAATGCTCAATGCAGAGAACCAAATTGCCCTAAACTTGCACCTTTACACTCAACTTACAATGTAGAGGGGAAAAAAAGAAATGTCGGTGCGCTAAGCTAGTCACAGGCTCAAATAATACAAATGTGTAATACGAGGCCTACCAAACAGGTGTAAGCATGCTGCAAGAAACAGTGTATTGGCTGTACAATGTATACAAAAAACAAAAACTGCCTGCGCTCCTTACCCTAATAAAGTTGGCAACAAATATATAAACATAATATAAATGAGAGGTTTTGGTTATATGAATTGGCCAAAGCATAAAGTTTTTGTTTTTTGTATACATTGTACAGCCAATACACTGTTTCTTGCAGCATGCTTACACCTGTTTGGTAGGCCTCGTATTACACATTTGTATTATTTGAGCCTGTGACTAGCTTAGCGCACCAACATTTTTTTTCTTTTCCCTTTTTGCACATATTTGAGGTTGTTGGCTCCTCATCAGTCTGGTTGCAGCTTGCTATCCAGGGGTTAATGGGGAGGAGGTTTAATTGCACCTCCCCCAACACATTAATAAGGTTTTGGTAGCCGTATAAACTGCTTTGTGTGCCCACTACGTAGGAGGTGAGAGTAGGTTCTCACCCTATTGAGAGTGTGCCTTGACGTGGCGGGTGAGCTTAATTATGCTTTGGCCAATTCATATAACCAAAACCTCTCATTTATATTATGTTTATATATTTGTTGCCAACTTTATTAGGGTGACAAGCGCAGACAGTTTTTGTTTTTTGTATACAATGTAGAGGGGAGCAATGTTTAATTACTTGGACTCAAGTTTTTTTGTTTTTTTTGTTATTTTCTGGCTTTGCTTCATTTTTTTTTTCTTTCCAAAAGAATAAAAAAGTTAAAAAAAAAAAAAAAAACATTAAAAAAAATGTCTTCAGACGTGGAAAGAATAAAATCAAATTATATTTATATATTTATAGCCAAAGCATGTCTGAAAAATTACAATTCAGTGAAGTAAACGGACAGGGAATTGTGCAGCTGTGCCCAGCGGAGATTGTTGGAAAACTAAGTATGATATCCGTGTTTTTTTTAAGTTTCATTTTGCTCTTTTTAACAATAAAAAAAAGTATGTGTGCTCCAGCGCGCGGCTACTTAATTTATGGATTCGCCTGCAAAATGTATCCCCCTAATTTGTTATTTTTATAGATTCGACCCCATTAGAGGTGTGCGTTCTATATAAATCTTTGCTCGTTTTTGTCCTGCTGTTTTTTCATTAGGGCCTCCATCCCTGCTCACATTAAAAGCCATCGTTCATGTATCATTCAGCCATGTGAACGATTACCAAATGTCTTTCAGTTGTCAGACTAATGAGACCAGGAAATGAATGAGAAATGGATGCCTCTGTCTCCCGGGACGGACCAAAGTGATTTTTATCATCTCTTGTACAATATAATTGTATCTCAAATGCATACCTTAGTGCTTCAACGTGTCTGCCTTTGACATGCTCCCCTAAAGATGGGTATGTTAAATCACATTAAAAGGCATATTTTCTCATACATTTATATATATATATAGTATAGAGAGAGAGGGGAGAGATACAAATATGGATAGATATAGATAAATCTATTATTTCAAATAAAAATTAAGGTCCTCTTGACCCCTTCTTAACCAAAAGGGGTGACGATGGACTTCCTTTCCCCCTGCCCTGTGTATGGAGTTAAAATACATTGACCCTATAGAGAAGAGCAGACCCCGCTGATCTCCCATCCTGGTACTTGTGGGTTGAAGGGGGTAAAGTTGTTAATGCTAAAAAAAAAATAACATAAAACTTAAATATGAGAACAATAACATAAATAGCTCACCCCTACCCTGCCCTCGCCTGGTATGGCCCATCCAGTGCACCCAATGGGTGAATGGAAGATGGACAGTAAAAACCTTGGCTAAATGATGTTTTCAGCTTATCTTTGGACATCAAACGAAGCCGTCGGACGTGATGGAAGGGGGCTTTTGGAAAGAAAAAAAAATGAAGCAAAGCCAGAAAAAAAAATAAAAAATACTCCAATGGCATCCAATACGAAAAGGGCCACTGGCTGCCCTGGAACATGTTTAAATACTCACATGTACCTTTAAGGGGGGCAATTATCCCTCCCACCATAGATTAAAAGGGGTTCGATTTTTTGTAAAAAAAAAAAGTTATTTATTTTAAACTTGAAGCATGTTTTTTTGTATTTATTCTGTAAGCACATGTGATTTATCATTCAACACACAAGCTTTAAGGTGAATATACAAGTCTCTTTGCGAGTGTTAGCATGCATGTCTGGTCAGCTGCGTTAACCTACAACTTTAACGGCCCCTCAGCTTCTTAGCGAATACACCCCAGGGAGATATGTAGAGAGGGGTGATCCAGATCACTAGTATTTATTTCTTCCCGCTATAGTCCGCTTTAAAGGAATGGCGAAGCCTTATCGCTGCAAAACCTTTGTTTGCAACAATGGCTAATTTGTGAAATTGATCCCTGATACTGCTAGAGTTCTAAACAGCTGTGACAAACTACACGGCTTCTAAAATGTAATTATATGGTTTGTGTCTTGATTAAGACAGGCTGATTGCAATATAGATTCCATTAAATAAATGTGAATGATTGGAACTCACAGGCATCCTTATAATCTACAATTTAGCCTATCCTCAACTTGACAATGTCATTTTACGCACACGCAAAACAGAGCCTGAGCAGTCAGGAAGGTTTTAATATCGTTTTTAGGCAATAGGTCCCTATGCTAACCCGATGGACATTGGTAGCTTAATGAGTTAACAGCTGAAGGAAAAAGATAATTGGAACCGAGCTACATCTTAACCTGATGTGTCCTTACAAAACACTACCAGCATCATCATCATTTATGAGCATGTATATCATGTCATTCTTTTTTTTGCTCACCCCTCTGGCGCATAAGGGGTTAATCCTTACTGAATTGCATTTTTCATTTATATTCAAAGCTTTCCCGCATGTCTCCCTAATTTCCAGTCAAAAGAAAATAAAAAAAACTAAAAAAAATAATATATATATATATATATATATATATATATATAACATATATAGCGCCATCAATTTTGACATTAAACGGTCTTCAGCAACCGCACCTTGTTAGTGAGTTTGGCTGTTTCTCACCCAGTTTAATTCTTCCTATGCAGCCTCAATTAATTATTGGTTTTTTTCAACCTACATATTACATTGATGATCATTAGAACCCGTTTGGTATTATTATTGAATCGTACGTCAAACTATAATCCTGCAAAATCCCTGACTTTTTGAAGATAATGGGTCACACGAAATGTCGCTTTAACTTAGACTTTTCTTCTGTCCACTCACTAAACGATAAATATAAACTATTAACGTGTCTATTTTTTAAAGCATTTTACAGTTTTTTTTTGTTTTTTTTACACCTGCCTAAAACTTTTGCACCGTACTGTATATGCCGAATAAATACATTTATCAAATATTATGTATTATCTTCTACAATTAGCAGTGATATTAGGCCTGACCCAAGGCAGCACCCCCAGCCATATATGAGGTCATATCCCAGCACATGGTAATGCATGCTCGGCAAGCGGAAGAGGTGGGGAGATCAGAGATGTCTCTTATTAGCGGCCCATTGAGCAGCAGAACGGTAGAAGGGCAGATCGCCCAAGAGGGTTGGTAAAGAATATTGGCTATTTTTAACAATTGATTTTAATGTAAAATGACACTTTTTACAATGTAAACCTCGGTATTGTTCAATCTAATCTGCAAACATTAGAAATGGACCTTATCTAGAACATGGGAGCAGCCATCTTAACTTTCTGTCATGAGGTTTTCTCTCCCTTTTAGTCATGTTGCTGGTTGTTGTTGATTGGTTCAGGGTGGCGGAGGAGACGGGTGTGAGGTTTACGATGCTTGTTGTGTCAGTGAACTTAACGGGCTTTATTCACTAACCCCTCTCAACCTTTAAATAAAAACAACGACCACTTAAAGAAACGCTACAATGAAAGCTAACGGAAACATCTGCACTAAAGTGAATACATTTAATATTTTCTAGATAAACTCGAACATGGAGAAATTAACCCTTTTTGTTTAATATGTGCCAGCATTGCAATGCCATATAGAATAGTGTAGTTTATATACAGCATCCGAATATAATGTATTTTTATAATTACCAATAACAATAATTTCAATAATAATGATAATAATTCATAACTACTGGGGGGGGGGGTGCATCAAAGAAAAAAAATAAAATAAAACAAATGTTAAACTAGATACCATGACTAACAATTTTATAAATTCCAAGAATTGCAAAGGTATTTGAAACCCACGTTGATTTTTTTTTCTTTTTAGGGTTTTCGCAAACTTTTTGCCTTTTTAGGGTTCACATATTCTGTCAATTATTGCCGAAAACCTTTGTAATTTGCAGGAATTGGGATCAAATGGTACAATTCAAATATTTTAGACAATTGAGACGAGAAGGACTAAACAGTATTAAAGTGGAACGTGTTCACAACAAGCATACTGAGTGACAAACACCTAGAAGTTGTTTTAATAAATGTATGGTAAAATTTGTGGGATACTTGACTGCCTCAGATTCTGGCTGAGAAAATGGGAGTCTTGGTCCTGTAACATAGAGTTAAATTATTCCTGTTCTATGTACCAAGCAAGGGTGTTACGTCTTCGTGCAAAAGCAATAAAACAAAGCAAGAAGATTGATAACGGAGACTTAATGTCAGTACCAAGAAGGGGAAATTTTACTCAAGAATGAGAGATTATCGAATTCGCATTACACCATTAGCATTCTGGGTAGCGTTTACAACGTGCGCATGTATGCACGAGGCAGCCATGTCAGTCAGTGGGAAGGAGCCTGCTATATGAAGGAGAAAGATTGGGCTGACAACAGCATAAATCACGGCACACGCTAATAAAGCTCTTTCAGGTATGATAAATGTTTCAAAATAAAGCTGGCATTTCGTAATGCTAGAGCGAACAACTAAGCCATTAACAAGGCTTATAGCGGGGGGCCGCGATAACTCCCCTCCAAGAGGGCCGCAAACAGGCCCGAGAATTCAGCGAATCCCTGGCGGAAAACAGGCGGTATACTGAATTCTAATCAAGCTGGGATGTACAAAAATTATTTTCCGCTTAAACTGATATTACCAGCAGTCTCCATTTTCTGTGTGCAATAGTTACAAACCTTGGCATAGATACCTGATGCTGTATAATAGAGATAATATAATATATGTATATATACATATATATAATATGAAACAATTCATGATGATTTGATATTACCATTTATTATTATTATTGCTTTATAATTGGTGGGCGGTCACACTGACGTTAATGGGAGTTCCCGCTTACATCGGGGGCGTTCCCACTTGCGGGAAACACCCCCATTTTCAGAGGAAATGGGCGTGTCAAGACCCCGCTCCCGCGACCCGGAAGATTAGGGTCTTGACCCGGAAAACCGGAGGAGCAGCGCTCACCTGGCAATCTCCGGGTCAAACCCGGAGAGTTCCCAGGTATGATGATCACTCCAGACTTACACACCATTTAACTATCTGGGACAAAATACCTGAAATTCCCACCACAAGGTCAATCCATCTTCTTCTTGTATTACCGTATATTGTCTATTATATCTAATAGCCTCCTCAAAGCAACAAAGCGATTAAAAATCCTAAAATCCGAAAACCGTCCTTTTATAATTTTTTTAATTTATTTGACAGATTGATAGGTCACAACAAATGAATTCCTGGTTTAATGGACCCTTTCCTACCTTTATATATAATACATATACAGTATATATAATAACAATATATCAGATGTGCTTGCCTTCTTCAGGTGGAACTGCCTTAAGAACTTTAAACATCAGCTATGAGTTTATTTTATTAATTTCTAGTCCAGGAAAAAAATAGATCTACCTTTTTATTTGCTGTTCAAACAATGTTCAGGTTTTATTGAAAGTTCTCCAATGGACAAATGTAGTAGAATATCTTAGGGTTTAGCCACCGTTATTTTTTTTTTTTTTATGCTTATTAACGACCTTGTCAAAGGCATGGAAAGTCGCATCTCATATTTATCTAATTATACAAAAAACAGGTGCAATAATAAATTCAGGATGTTTTATCCGCGTAGAGTGACTTTGGTAGGACATCACTTTTAATGTACGCTTGCATCATAAAATGTAAAAAAAAATAAAAAAAAAAAAATTAGGTTACGAAAGGCTCAAGCCAACAAAATTAAACTTGCAGATAAAGGAGACGTTACAGGAAAAACGGCCACAATATTTTTATTAAAGGCCTTAAAAAAAACATAATCTGAGTACACGCTTTTCAAGGTTAATGTTACGTGTACCAAAGTACCGCAATACATACTAGAACTGTATGGTATGTTGCAAAGAACCATCTCCACCATCCATTGGTGGCATCTCCCAAAAGTCTTTGGCACAACAACAGCTGCTTTATCTGCTTATACGCTAGCTCTACCTCTACTACTTAATTAAATATTTTGTTTATGTTAAGTTTATGACCGATTCACTTTATGTGTTCTGTTTCGTCTTCAAGTTTTCCATCCTGATTCACGTCAAAAAAGGTAAATCCTTGACAAGTTCCCTGAAGTTAAATTATAGAAAGGTGTACTTTCGCATACCCGCGCATACGCACATACGTACACTATGACATGCACCCAATCAATAGCACAAATCAATTCCAGCTATTTTGTTTACAAAACTAGATGTACAGATCAACGCTTTCAAGTCTTGTATGTGACTGTCCTTTTCCATAATAGCTTGACTTTGGGTAGCAGGACTGACAGTCCCTCATCAATCAGTCTGATGAACATTTCATTGAAAAGTGTCTGATGATTCTCGTTTTTGCTATGATTTATGTACTATACGTTACCGTCTTTTGGTAGCTTCTTCGTGAAATGATAAGACACGCAGACACGCAGAGGTGGCGACGAGCATACGAAGAAAGGAAGTTAAGACCAAAGTCCCTCCGGGCCTACAACCTTCAGATGACCCTCTCTTACCCTTTGTGCGGTTTCTCTGACATCTTGACAGATTTAATAAGTACCCGGGAGGCACCACAAGAAGATAAAAAGAACGAAGCAGCCCATCTCGCTTTTCTAAAATGCTGCAGAATACATTAAGAGCCAAACAGAAGCACAGCTGCCAAACTAAGGTAACGCAAGAAGCCATCAATCCTAATTCCCAAACCATATAAAGCAGGCACCAAATGAGCCATAGATCTCATTCTCTGCGCTAGATTATTTGGAAAACCTCGAAGCCAAGCTTTTCACAAAATGCAAGACAGGGCAAGGATAAGGTCAGGCCAAGCATAAGCGGGGAAAATAATGTTTGTTCCTTTGACTTGGTAGAATGCAAAATGAATTACTGATGCAGATTAAATTTGGAGTTACTTACCATGGTAGAATCCCGGCTTCCGTTCCCGAAAAGGGCGCTTTCAGCACAGGAGGGAAGTAGGTCGAGGGAAAGTTGACTATCCCTGCCTCCAGCTATGACATCACCTGCTACTTCATAAAAGGTATTGAAAGTGCTCTGCACTCCAGTCTAATTTCCGAGAGATACAGAAGAGAGAAAGATTAAGAGTGTGAACGATAGGAACGCTGAGGCTTCTTCAGAAGAAAAGCATAAAGAAAAATAGGCATGTGGGTTCCAAATAATAATAAAAAGAGTAATGATTAAACTAAATAAATTCTATCCTAGGATTTGGAATTGATCAGTCAGTATTACACAGCACAAATGGATATTTGGATTAAGTAAGAATTCCTGAATCCACAGTCAAAATGAGACTGTTTGGCTTAGATTTCTCGGGGCTGTTATTTTTGGGTGGAATAAACAGACTCATATTATATTTTTTTGTAAAAAAAAAGTGTGATGGTTTATCGGCTCCTTCAACTGTCTCTTCGAGAGGAGCCAGGGACAAGGGCAGAGCATTTTGACCATTTTAAGAGGCAGCTGGTGATGTCATCACTAAGGATGGGTGAAGATTTATTATTACCGTATATATATATTTTTTTTTACAGATTAATCAAAATGTATTGAAATGCCAGCATGGGATGATTTGTATACACATTAACTCAAGTAATAAAATAAAATATGGGCAACATAAAATAAATTGATTATGTAACAATCAAACTATGTAAACCAACAAAATAAGCATTAAACAATATATATTTCTGGATTCCAATGGCATTCACAAAATTCAGGTTGCATTAAAAATACCTATACGATTTTTCTTTTTACATTAACTATATCTTAAAAGAGGTACGTTCACCCATCCATAGGCAACACATGGATTTTTATACTCATCACAAAACCAGTTACTGTATAAATAGGAAGTCTAAAATGTATAATAAAAATTCTGGCCAATCGAGGCAAGTAAGGATCAGGGATATTATTAAGATTTACATAACCTGCAAACCGATTTGTGCCATGTTTAAGACACATTAGTCACAGGCAATAAGACATTTAATATATGTGGGTGTGTCTAAATCTAAAACTCATTTTAAATTATTAAAAATATTACAATTTATTTAAAAAATACATCCAAAAATACAAAGGTAGATATCATGCCATTATTTTTATTAATAACAATTAAAAAATATTACAATTCAAAAAAAAAAAACCTCAAAAAATAGAAAGGTAGATGTGAGTCACCACTCAAAATGTGATTCCCTGAAACAGTATTCAAATAAAATAAATTAAAAAAATGGAGACCCACGTAAAACAAAGTATAAATGTTTAATAGAGATATGTATTTGTTTGAAAAATATTGGTAGGATTTTTTTTTACAGAACTCCTTGTCGAGAGTATGTCCAGTATACGTGTTTGACGTTTTATGTACCACTAATACATAATTTCATTATACATATATTTACAATAAAATAAAAACATTCTAAATACATACCCAGACTCGTGTAATAATATAACTCCCAATTTACTAACACAGTATATTATAAAAAAAAACACATCTACATTTTCTTTTTATTTATTTATCGCAGGAAGTACATTTATTAGCAAGAATATTCCACCCTCTATAGTTTAATATTATTTATTTTTTTATTTTACGTCTAGTCGGGTAAAATGGGGTAATAACTGTGAAATAAACCAAAATTATCATTCGCTTATTTATAAAAAAAAAAAAAAAAAAAAAAAAAAAAAAAAAAAAAAATCAACAAAATAATTGAAAACATTTTAACTTTTTAATAAATGTTCATATAAGTCGAATCATTATATTGAATTGTTATTTTTTTGCACCCACTCATGATATAACAATTCCGTTTTTGTTTTTTTTTATTACTAACTGCAATGGAATAAGCTAATGTGATAATTATGTTATTAATAGATGCCAAATATTACCGGCATTAATATGTGCTAATTACATTTATATAGAGAGAATTCATGATGACATCACTGATCCTTTATGAAGACGCTACCTAACATAAAAATATATATTTCTATACGCTGTTTACATTTTATCTTCTTTTACCTGGAAAAAAAATCACTTCCTCTGATACACATTGCAAAGTGCTCCCTTTTAAGTGGACGTATACTATACACGGATCTCTTTCATCTTCGAGATAAGATCAAAATGAAACGAGAAAGGAATTGAACCAAACCGATAGCTTGGAAATATCTTTAAGACATCTTTAAAAAAAAATGCATTTTCTTCGCCAGGATGCATTAAAAAAAATGTTTAAAATAATTATTTCCATAAAAAGGAAATATATTTGGCTGCGCAGGGTGCCAATGGCTTGTTTTTGAAAATCCGCAGGTCCGAATAATAGCCAAAATGCATAGATTGTGGGCCAACTATTATACTTTGCTGTTTGTTGAGTGGGGGCTATTGAAAGGCTATTCAGTAACACAAGAGCGGCAGAGGAATCCAAGTGTTATTTGTGAGAAAAAGATAAAAAAAGGAGAGATTTTGCTTTATTTGTGACAAATGATCTCAGGGTGCGAAGAAGACGCAACAAAGAGCGTTTGATGAGAAAAAGAAGAGAAGGCTATGGGAGAGAAAAATATGTATTACGGGGAAAAAAGGAATTTAATAGAGCTAGTTGACAATGCAGGCATTCAGATCAGTAATATCCGCAATTTGTTCAGTTTTTTTTACAATGCATCTCCCAAAGCGTTTAAGAGAAAATTTGTTGTGCATTATTGCTATTTTTTATTTAATTTTTTTGCACCGGCTTCTTAGAAATATTCCAGAACGTATCCATCTTCTTGTTTTTTTCCAAGAGAAAAGAGAGGTTCTGTGGATGAATAAGATATTCGGGGTATAGATATACCGACTGAAGAGCAAATTGGAATTTGTTGCATTTAAAAAAAAAAAAACTATTTTAGAAAATATGTTTTTGAAAAATTCTGGGCAATCGTGGCAAGTAAAGACATGTCCTCTTCCGATAGGAGAATTTGTTTTAAAAAAACTGCAGAATTGGTCAGTCAGTTGAGTCAACGGAGAAGAAGAGAACGGGGAGAAAAATCCACATTAAGAATAATTCGTTTTATTTTCAGTATTCATTTATTTTAGTATATTTTGAGCCATTTTAATGTAACAAGTTGCAGACTATGAATAAATAAGAAATACTTTGTAAGAGACACACGCATTCATACATACACCTCAATGTCACAGCACCACCATATTGATTCAAGGATTTTACCCACGACCCCTGATATTTCTTTCCGGGGGGGGGGGCAAATATCCTCTCCCACCACAATACCTCCGTACTTCCTCCCCATTGCCTACCTCTGTTGGCTCAGAACTTTCCTGGTGAGGCGCAAATAATATTTGCCCATTAATAGGAAAAATCATATGACCGGAAGCAGTAGTAGCTACAGAGCTCCATGAACCTGCGCAGCACAAGAACTATAGTTTACAATAGCTGGGGTGGTAAAGATTAACTAAACTACTCCAGTCTACAAATCCTATGGTGCTGAGCCAGTAATGGCTGGCTGTATGTCACGGGAGCTGCAGTTTGTGTGTAGTGACGGCCACCACAATCCCAGTCTGTTACTACAATTCCCATGACGTTCAGCCAGCAATATGGCTACTGAATATTATTGTAGATGCAGTCAATAAAAGTTAGTGTTTGTACAGAAGGCCTACAGTAGCGTAGCCCCCCAACAGCCAATCTACAGCTATTGTTCCTGCTATTGCTGGCTCAACATCATGGGAGTTGCAGTGAAGAAAGGTTAATGTTGAGTAGCATTCTGGGGTGTAGTTAGAGGGCAGTAAAGAGGGCGATAAAGACTCGGAACCTGTATAGGACACTTGGCAGTTGTCCAGCAGTTGTGGTAACAACTAAATGGCTGAGAATCATGAGTGGTGCATTCCACAGCAGCTGCAGTGCCAATCCATAATAACCTACAAATTAACCTTTCACACTCCAGACTGGCTGAGCGTCATGGTTCTAAGATGCACACAAAAAAACCCAGAACTCTTTCTTTGTTTTCCTTCTCTGAATAACGTCTCAGACACTATCAATAGGGAATGAGTATAAAATGTATACGTATATGAATGTTAATACGGCAAAAGGAATGAAAGGCAGCAGAATAAAAATATTAGGACCTATAATCTAAAACGAGAGGGACAGACGATTAGATTTAGTGTAAGGAAGTTTTACTTTATGGAGATAGCGGTAGATAAGTGGAACAGCCTACTGGCAGAGAAGGTAGAGGCTAATAAATTGAGGGAATTTAAACATGCGTAGGATAGGCATATGGCTCCTGAAGTCGACAGCAACAACTGTTTAAGGCACGAATCTTCACAGGAGGAAAAACCGACAGACTCCACGATGCCAAATGGGTCTGATCCGCCGTCAGATTCTATGTTTCTATGTCGATGTGCTATTTCAAAATGATTTTTTACTTTGCTACAAAACACCGATGCACCTAATCTGCATTTAACATAAAGATAACGTATCCTGAAACATTGCTATCCCTTTATATACACTACTGCTCAGAAGTTTAGGGTCACTTAGAAACTTTCTTGTTTTTGAAAGAAAAGCTATTTTGTCCACTAAAATAACATAAAATGGATGAGAAATCCAGCGCAGACAGGGTTAATGTTGTAAATGACTATTGTAGCTGGAAATGGCTGATTTTTAATGGAATCTCTTCATAGGGGTACAGAGACCCTTTATCACTCCCATCACTCCTCTGTTCCAATGGCCCTTTACCACTCCCATCACTCCTGTGTTCCAATGGCCCTTTATCACTCCCATCACTCCCGTGTTCCAATGGCCCTTTATCACTCCCATCACTCCTGTGTTCCAATGGCCCTTTATCACTCCCATCACTCCTGTGTTCCAATGGCCCTTTATCATTCCCATCACTCCTGTGCTCCAATGGCCCTTTATCCCTCCCATCACTCCTGGGTTCCAAAGGCCCTTTGTCACTCCCATCACTCCTGTGTTCCAATGGCCCTTTATCGCTCCCATCACTCCTGTGTTCCAATGGCCCTTTATCACTCCCATCACTCCCGTGTTCCAATGGCCCTTTATCACTCCCATCACTCCTGTGTTCCAATGGCCCTTTATCACTCCCATCACTCCTGTGTTCCAATGGCCCTTTATCATTCCCATCACTCCTGTGCTCCAATGGCCCTTTATCCCTCCCATCACTCCTGGGTTCCAAAGGCCCTTTGTCACTCCCATCACTCCTGTGTTCCAATGGCCCTTTATCGCTCCCATCACTCCTGTGTTCCAATGGCCCTTTATCACTCCCATCACTCCTGTGTTCCAATGGCCCTTTATCACTCCCATCACTCCTGTGTTCCAATGGCCCTTCATCACTCCCATCACTCCTGTGTTCCAATGGCACGTTGTGTTCGCTGACCCAAGTTTAAGTTTAAAATTAAGTTTAAATTCCTCATCAGAAATCCCTTTTTCAATTATGTTACAGCCAGAAATGTCCTTGTTTTCCAGGAAAAACAGCTCAGTGACCCCAAACCTTTGAATGCTAGTGTATATATATATATATATATATATATATATATGTATGGGTTGAAAAGCTAGAGTTTAATAATAATTATTATTATTATTATTTATATTACAGGATTAACCATGCGCTTAGCATCACAATGCAAATTCTTGTGGCACAAATTCCCATCAACGCATGAATTTATGCAGATCTGCCTATCGAGGACTCCATTATTACGTATTATTGGGATGTATTTAAGCCCGACGTCGCTAAAGAATTATGCGAAAGTGTGTAGACACTGGCCGTTAGGTGAGCTGGATCACTAATTTGGGTAAAACTAATTGTGTTTTGGGTCCCATTAAATTCTTATCACATTTTCTGTATACATAGAAGCCGTTCCCAAAGGTCCGCATTACTGCGCGGATGGAACAATAGTGAAAATCATTTTGCATCATTTTGCGTGATGATAATAAGGTAGTAGAGCACAACAGAGAATATATTACAGGATAATCAAAAGATAATTACAGCTCTTGTTCAGAAGAAAGAACAGGCGAAAGCAGACAGGAGAGTTATGAATAGGAATATATAACTTGTTGGATGTGTCCTTAGGAGCATCGCGTTACCCGAGAACAGAATAGACACAGAAAATCAGATCACAACAGGATAACGTAATTAATATTAATATTGATCTTTCCCTAATAAATTCAGAACACTCGCCTTTGTCTAGACACAATATCCTGCTGCTCGTTAAAGACTCTCTTGCACAATAAACTCATTTAATGCCTCGTTTTTGTTGGCGTGATGTTATTCCTTTTGGTGGCATCCGACAAGTCACCGGAGGAAGAGGATTAAGAGGATTGAGTGTGTTTGGTAAGAAGGGATTAGCGACATTCTGCTGCCATACAAATAGGTTAATAGCACAAAACAAGGGTGTAATCCTATTTAGGCACAAAGAACAATTCCTGTACGTACTGGCCAAGTGTCCCTGTTTAGGAAGGACAATCCCTCATCGGGTTCCAAATTCTTCTGTCCGTCTTTCCAAGACTGGGAAATTCTAAGGGTTGGAAGCCTGGAGCTCCCCGTCTCCTGTCTCTTAGGAAAGAGTCTGAGGCTGTGATGAAGGGGCGGGACTAGAAATGCACAAGGGGACTAGCAATGTGGAGGGGCGGGGCTAGCAATGTGCAGGGGCGGGGCTAGCCCTATGGTGCTCCTAGGTGGGGAGAGAGAACATGACAAACTACCACTCCCCCTGTACAGAGGTTGAAAACACTTAACTCAGAGCCCTGGGGGGGGGGAGCAACAGACTCTTTCTACCCCTGATGTAGAGGACTGCAAAAATCTTGCGGGCACGGGCGGCCTTGCTGGGGCTGCGGGCGGGAGCGGGCGGTCAGGCACTGTACCTGTGGGTCCCGGTAATCCTGCGCAGTCCCGCAAGGCTGCCTTCTCGCTGCTCCCTTACAATGTCTCCTCTCTTGCTCCGCCCAGGAACAAAGCGGAGTCACGTGATGTTACGTCACTTCCCGTGACTCCGCTGTGTTTCTGGGCGGAGCAAGAGAAGAGACGCTGTGAGGGAGCAACTCGAGGGCAGCCTTGTGGGACTGCGCGGGAAATCTGCAGTTCAGGTAAGGAAGTGGGATTGGGCAAAAAATCAGCAGGAGCGGGATTAAAAAAGCAGTCCCGCGCAGGGCTCTAGCCTGATGTTCCTCTGTTCTAGGAGCTCAGAATGTTTGCTGGGTATGAGGGTATCAAGCTCTATGTATTCATCAGTTATACTGCCAGCGTGAGCTAGAAATATAAGCCTGTACTGACTGTCAAAATCACATTGATTCGTAAAGTTATCAAACCTTTGAATGGCAATACATTCCATTTATGGGCAAATAACATATGTAATATTTTATTGGTTATTAAACTGTGACATGATCGACATCACGTATGTGTTTCATGTGCAAAAAGATAAATATATACACCCTACAACTTTTTCTTTATCTTTATTGTATGAATATTATTTGAACCTCAATGACAATTAAGGTTCTTTTCCCGTATTGTTAAATTGCCGATTGTTACTGAGTAGATCGCGGAGGGATTTTCTTATGGTAGGAAAAAAAGGAGCAAAAATTTCAGCATGGAAACATTTTTAAATTGTACTGAAAAAAATGCTAATCTGTAACACTTTTAACAAAAATAAAATGATACATTATATATATGTTTAATGCATTTAACAGAAATATACATTATTATATATTATTTCCTATTATTATACAAAAATCACGGTCTGCGTGACACGGCCTTGAGAGCCGGCATTCTTGTAGTAGTGTTCAAATACGCGCAAGACAATAAAAGAGAGATTCCTCCAATTTTTTAAATGCAACCTATTTATTAGCGACAAACGCCGGTGACATCAATCTCTCCGACCTCCCAACCCAACAGAGTCACTCTGAACTTCCATCCTCAGCATCGTCGGGATCGTCCTGGGGCTCGCTGGAGGCTCCCAGAATTTTCTCAAACGGAATTTTATCCCGGTATTTCTGGAAGAGATTCCGTAAGAAGCAACAGCCGAAGCAGCAGCAAACGAGGAGTATCGCTGCGCCTATTGTCACCCATTTGGCGATGTTCTTGATGTCCAGCTGGAGATTAGGCTTATAGGCGCGCTGTTGACGGGATTTTGATGGCACGGCCTCCTCCTCCTCCTCCTCCTCTCCTTTCTTAAGATGGCCTTCCCATTTGGCGACGTTTCCTATGTCCAGCTGGAAGTTAGGCTTATAGGCGTCCTTCTCCTGGGCTTTTGATGACAAAGCCTTCTCCTCCTCAGCTTTCTTAGGATGGGCTTTACGCCAGTGAAGAGGGAGGCGCATAGCACCGACCTCAGATACCACGAGAACACAGATTAAAATAATCTTCAGTGAAGACATTTTCCTTCTGCAATGAATGAAATCCAAATGCAGCTCTGGCCTAACATACTCTGCTGAGTCACCAGCTCAGCCTTTATGACATCACTGGGATGATGCCACAATGACAACACAGCTGCCACCTCTTCAGCTGCACGTAGCAAAAATGCAGCGTTCAAACAAAATAATGTGGTGGGTTTAAATTATTAATAATACATTCCCTGATAAGATAAATAAAATATGTATCTATCTATTATGATGCTGCTATATAAAACAATAAATAGTAATCTCGTGTCTATGTTGTACCCCCAGTGTACAGTCTATATATCCCCATTGTACAGCGCTACGGAATTTGATGGCGCTATATAAAACAATAAATAATAAAATAATAATGTTCTAATGCAGAGGAGACCATCGAAGCTTTTCTGATATATAAAGAATGAAGACTCGGTGCTGATGGCGGAAGCTCTTCTGCCGCATATAACATATGTAATATTTTATTGGTTATTAAACTGTGATATGATCGACATCCCGTACGTGTTTCATGTGCAAGAACATAAATATATATACCTTACAACTTTTTCTTTATCTTTATTGTATGAATATTATTTGAACCTCAATGGCAATTAAGGTTCTTTTCCCCTATTGTTAAGTTGCCGATTTTTACTGAGTAGATCGCGGAGGGATTTTCTTATGGTAGGGGAAAAAAAGGAGCAAACATTTCAGAATGGAAACATTTTTTAATTGTACTGAAAAAAATGCTAATCTGTAACACTTTTAACAAAAATAAAATGATACATTATATATATGTTTAATGCATTTAACAGAAATATACATTATTATATATTATTTCCTATTATTATACAAAAATCACGGTCTGCGTGACACGGCCTTGAGAGCCGGCATTCTTGTAGCAGTGTTAAAATACGCACAAGACAATAAAAGACAGATTCCTCCAATTTTTTAAATGCAACCTATTTATTAGCGACAAACGCCGGTGACATCAATCTCTCCGACCTCCCAACCCAACAGAGTCACTCTGAACTTCCATCCTCAACATCGTCGGAATCGTCCTGAGGCTCGCTGGAGGCTCCCAGAATTTTCTCAAACGGAATTTTATCCCGGTATTTCTGGAAGAGATTCCGTAAGAAGCAACAGCCGAAGCAGCAGCAAACGAGGAGTATCGCTGCGCCTATTGTCACCCATTTGGCAATGTTCTTGATGTCCAGCTGGAGATTAGGTTTATAGGCGCGCTGTTGATAGGATTTTGAAGACACGGCCTCCCCCTCCTCCTCCTCTTCTCCTTTCTTAAGACGGCCTTCCCATTTGGCGACGTTTCCTATGTCCAGCTGGAAGTTAGGCTTATAGGCGTCCTTCTCCTGGGCTTTTGATGACAAAGCCTTCTCCTCCTCGGCTTTCTTAGGATGGGCTTCACGCCAGTGAAGAGGGAGGCGCATAGCACCAACCTCTGATACCACGAGAACACAGATTAAAATAATCTTCAGTGAAGACATTTTCCTTCTGCAATGAATGAAATCCAAATGCAGCTCTGGCCTAACATACTCTGCTGAGTCACCAGCTCAGCCTTTATGACATCACTGGGATGATGCCACAATGACGACACAGCTGCCACCTCTTCAGCTGCACGTAGCAAAAATGCAGCGTTCAAACAAAATAATGTGGTGGGTTTAAATTATTAATAATACATTCCCTGATAAGATAAATAAAATATGTATCTATCTATTATGATGGCGCTATAGAAAACAATAAATAATAATCTCGTGTCTATGTTGTACCCCCAGTGTACAGTCTATGTATCCCCATTGTACAGCGCTACGGAATTTGATGGCGCTATATAAAACAATAAATAATAACATAATGATGTTCTAAAGCAGAGGAGACCATCGAAGCTTTTCTGATATATAAAGAATGAAGACTCGGTGCTGATGGCGGAAGCTCTTCTGCCGCATATAACATATGTAATATTTTATTGGTTATTAAACTGTGATAAGATCGACATCCCGTCTGTGTTTCATGTGCAAGAACATAAATATATATACCCTACAACTTTTTTCTTTATCTTTATTGTATGAATATTATTTGAACCTCAATGACAATTAAGGTTCTTTTCCTGTATTGTTAAGTTGCCGATTGTTATTGAGTAGATCGCGGAGGGATTTTTTTATGGTAGGGGAAAAAAAAGGAGCAAAAATTTCAGCATGGAAACATTTTTAAATTGTACTGAAAAAAATGCTAATCTGTAACACTTTTAACAAAAATAAAATGATACATTATTTATATGTATAATGCATTTAACAGAAATATACATTATTATATATTATTTCCTATTATTATATAAAAATCACGGTCTGCGTGACGCGGCCTTGAGAGCCGGCATTCTTGTAGTAGTGTTAAAATACGCGCAAGACAATAAAAGAGAGATTCCTCCAATTTTTAAATGCAACCTATTTATTAGCGACAAACGCCGGTGACATCAATCTCTCCGACCTCCCAACCCAACAGAGTCACTCCGAACTTCCATCCTCAACATCGTCGGAATCGTCCTGAGGCTCGCTGGAGGCTCCCAGAATTTTCTCAAACGGAATTTTATCCCGGTATTTCTGGAAGAGATTCCGTAAGAAGCAACAGCCGAAGCAGCAGCAAATGAGGAGTATCGCTGCGCCTATTGTCACCCATTTGGCAATGTTCTTGATGTCCAGCTGGAGGTTAGGTTTATAGGCGCGCTGTTGATGGGATTTTGAAGACACGGCCTCCTCCTCCTCCTCTTCTCCTTTCTTAAGATGGCCTTCCCATTTGGCGACGTTTCCTATGTCCAGCTGGAAGTTAGGCTTATAGGCGTCCTTCTCCTGGGCTTTTGAGGACAAAGCCTTCTCCTCCTCAGCTTTCTTAGGATGGGCTTTACGCCAGTGAAGAGGGAGGCGCATAGCACCGACCTCAGATACCACGAGAACACAGATTAAAATAATCTTCAGTGAAGACATTTTCCTTCTGCAATGAATGAAATCCAAATGCAGCTCTGGCCTAACATACTCTGCTGAGTCACCAGCTCAGCCTTTATGACATCACTGGGATGATGCCACAATGACGACACAGCCGCCACCTCTTCAGCTGCACGTAGCAAAAATGCAGCGTTCAAACAAAATAATGTGGTGAGTTTTAATTATTAATAATACATTCCCTGATAAGATAAATAAAATATGTATCTATCTATTATGATGCTGCTATATAAAACAATAAATAATAATCTCATGTCTATGTTGTACCCCCAGTGTACAGTCTATGTATCCCCATTGTACAGCGCTACGGAATTTGATGGCGCTATATAAAACAATAAATAATAAAATAATAACGTTCTAATGCAGAGGAGACCATTGAAGCATTTCTGATATATAAAGAAGGCAGACTCGGTGCTGATGGCGGAAGCTCTTCTGCCGCGTCAGCGTTATTAGCGCCGGGGGGGTCATTCCCCCCAAAACCTGTTCTAACATTCACACCCCTCCAACTTATTTTGGGGGTTTCACTTATCTGATTCGGTTGGGGGCGAGTAATAATCGTATAATTCACCCACCGGCATGTAAAAGCCTCAGCGTGGTTTTATCGCTCCAGAGAATACGTTGATTTAAGGGCGATGTAAAGTAAACATATTGAAAGTGCGCCCGGCAATAAAGCCGATAAACATTTAAAGTAATGTTTATGGAAAAAGCCACATATATATATTTTAAGCCTCTGCCTTCTTCAGCACGACCTAAATTTCATAAATATATTTGGTAGAAAGGATTTTCTTATATGAGATACTTAAAGAAATCAGCGATACGTTAAAGTTAAAAAATGCTTATTTATAATAAGTTTTAACATCTGTGTTGCCTATTTTGTCCCAGTATATACCAGAAACGGGCTTTCCGAGTGCCCCTCTTCAAATGTTTGGAACCCAAATCCCTCTGCCCTCCTTTTCTCCCCTGATGTCCCTCTTTTCTAGGAGCTCGAGATTTTTGCTGGGTATGAGGGTATCAGCCCTAAAACTCACAATAATGTGCACAGAAACCACAGAATTGGGTTTATATATAAAATTGTGTAGTTAAAATACACTATATAACCTAGATTATAATATATCACAAGTTACATGAAAAAGTCTCAGTAACGCACCGACCCCTAACCACGTCTGTAACTCCACCATGTGAACTCAATGTTTGCCTCTTTGCCCATTTGAAATATGTCCCTTTATACATTTTCCACCGTATATATTTGCCAGAAGATGAGTTTAACCCCTTAATGACAAAGCCCGTACATGTACGGGCTCAAAATGCATTGTTTTCAATGGCTTTAGGGACCGCCCATTGTCCTTAAGGGGTTAATGACTATAGTTACTCATAAACTTTATCTTGGTAACAGACTTGTTAGACTCTCCCCCTTTAGAAATGTAAAATTGAAAATTTGCAGAATCAAAAGCAACTTAAAGCTATTTGTCATCCTTTAAAGGGACGGTGGCAGGAAAGTGATCCTATAGATATGAGAGGAGCAGTTTCCAGACACTGTTCCTTTAAAGGATGACGTATAGACATCACTTTGCTTTTGATTCTGCAAACTTTAAATCTTAAATTGGACTTTAACTTAATAATAACTCTTTAGAATATATCAGTCCTGATAATAATAGTATTAATTATTATTATTATTATATTATTATTATTAATATTGTTGTTGTATTGTATTATTATTATATTATTATTATTGTATTGTATTATTATTATTATTATTATTATTATATTGCCACGGAATAATTAATTATATTGCTGTGTGCTATAGACCAAAAAACACCAAATATATAATCTCTTTTTTTTTGGCACATTCTGCGCTTCTTTAATCAAATATTCATTTATTTTCAACATAAAATAGCTTTTCTTGATATTTATAGTTTCAAGTTTTACTAAAAAAAAAAAAAAAGGTCACATTTTCAATAATATGCAACAATTTCCATATTTTTTGTGCTATTCCTATATGCTAAAATATGAAATGTCTTATGTATCAAATTTTGACAATACTTTGTATTCTGGTTTTATGCTAACATAACATAATTGCAGGAAGCATCTGTTAGACCAAACGCATCAAACTGTTTTCCATCTCTTATCCCTTGTTGTTATGCTGAGTAATTTGGGGATTTTTATGTAGAAATAGGAGGAATTATTAACCTTAGAATCTGGGAAATTACATGAATATATATATATATATATATATATATATATATATAAATATATCAAACTCTATAAAGAAGCAAAGCTGAAAGCATAATATTTGATAGCAGGTGCCATAAATTTATCTTCGAGCTAGCCCTATAAAATGCATAGATAAATCAGTAAGGTGATTTCCAGGACTGTCTTCATTAAGTATTCATTAGCGCTCAGCCCTCCTTGCAGCAGAAGCTCACTCAACTTAACCCTGGATAATGCATATTGAAGTCATGGGGATGAAATGTTCTATAGTTAACATATTTGGCTCATAATGATCACCGGGACTCCAGGTGAATCTCATGGGAAAGTGACTTTAGGTGACGTGATGTATGATCGGTTTTGTACAGCGGCATCCATCAAGTTAAGTTTAGAACTTCATTCTATGAACAAACGCATGTTGTGCTTAATATTCACTTTTATATTTTGTTTATTAACCTATTCTACTGTCACACTACAGTAGCCAGAATCATCCAAAAGACAAAACTTCAGGGGGGGGAAATATTATAAGGTGGAATGTCTACATATTGCTGAGGTTTTCCACTCTTAATGGATGGTACCTTTTCTTTGAAAACTCTTCTAAGCAACGATTGTAAAGGATGAATGAGGCAGATAAGGGGATGGCAAATTAATGATGAAATGTAGAATATGCAAGATATTTGTTAATGTTAAACATAATGATAATAATAATGCTGGAAAGTATTATTAATATCAAGTAATACTTTAAATCCTCATTTTGCCTTTAACGTTCAGGAATGTTGCTAACGTTGATGCTTCATTCCTCGTTGCATGAACCTCGATCTGCCACTTTTCCCAAAAGGCTAACATTATCCAGTTCCAAGTACTAAATACACACATCTAAATACACACATCTAAATACACATATCTAAATACACATATGTAATGGTGACCACAGGTTATAATAAGCACTATAGATGCCATGGCATAGTCTGGCCAAGGGTGCCAGGTCCAAGGGGGGGGGCGACTGCCCCTCTGCTGTAAACAGGGACCCCGATCACTCCATTTGGAGGATGAGGCTCCCTAGAATGCTACTAAAGAACGGGTCGGTTTAAAGGGAGATCACCGATCTCCCCAACCAACCTATTAACACTATGCCAAGTGGGCAAAGTCCTCTATAGTTTCCTCTACGATCATTTTAATGAAGCTGAAATCCATAATGCTTCCCCGTAAGGCCTACAAACCACTCAGAAATCCATACCTCCCAACCTTCACCCTCGGCCGAATCGGGATGCCAGGCGGCGGAGTTTGGGAGGTAGGGGGTCCGTCAAAGACACTGGAGAATGAAATCAAGATCGCGGAACTGGGCTCTAGAATCCCGCCGTCCCCCCGAGCTCCATCTCTGACTCCTAGAGGCGGGAGCTTGGCGCAATATCAGGACTGTCCCACACAAACCGGGACAGTTGGGAGGCATGGAAATCATCTCTAACCCTCAAAATGCTGTGTGTAATTTTTTATATTTATATATTTTAACATTTAAAAGAAAAAATATAGATAGACAGATGGATATTTAGTCATATAAATAGAGGATAGACAGAGTATATATATATATTCCTATTATGCCATTTTTACAAAACTTTTGTTTTACAAGGACTAAGTATAGTCGTATTTTACATGTAAAATAGTTTGGTTAAGCATTTCATGATACTCGCTGCCATATTCCATTAGCTTAATAGCGCTGAAACTCATTACAGAAATCTGTTCTTTGAAGTGTAAAATTATTTTTCCATATATTTGTTCGGGTTATTAAAAGGGACACTATCAACACAACTTGTCATCTTAGCAGAAACTGTTCCGTTCTCTTGACGTTTCTCTTCTACATACTAAGTGGATTCAACCACTTCTAAAAAAAAAAAAAAAAAAAAAAAGACTTAATAAGTAATGTTATTCCGTAGAACATAATAGCTCGAGAACGAGAACGCACCTTGCAGAGGTACACAGAAGTAATGATTTTTTTTTTCAGCTCTGGAGAACTAGAAAAACTTTAACGCAAAAGTACAATTTGAAGAAAATGTTATTTAACTTGTAGTTTATAGCCTTATTTTAGTTCCTATGGGTTGAAGCTGAAGTTCCAGCTACTGTGCGGAATAAACTGCATTTACTGGAATGTAAGAACGCTTAAAGAATAGCCTATAGGTTAATGAGTCTCATAATAATTCTCATTACCACCTTCTCAGTGATATACATATATACTAGAAATAACATTTCTGTTCATTCATGCGCTGCAGCGCACGCGCAGCCATCGTAGGCACAGGCAGGGAGGTGCGGAATGAATCAGAAGTCTCTTTTTCTAACTAATTCAAAAATTGAAATGCATTCATTAATTGGCGTGCGGTAAAACACTCCAAGGTCCCTTCAAAATCGACGCCGGTGTGCTAAAAAAACTGAATAAGTAAGACAGGGACAGGCCAGTCCATTTAATATTTAAAGCTTAATGAATAAGTAACCTTTTTCGGCATTTAGGAATATGTAGACTTGGAGTCATCAGGACGATGAGTTCCATTTTTGGTGCCCAGAGGTTAAAGCATCACAAATGAGGTTTTATTGCATTTTATTCTATTTCTCCTTTTTTTTTCCCCCCTATGAAATTCCAGCCACGGGGAAGGAAGACGGCTAAGAGGAACTGTCATGGGTCAGAGACTAACATCTTTACGTCTTTAGTAAAATGTTACTGTCAGCTCCTTTCTCGTCAGCAGAAGTCTCTCTGAACTGTACATCGCGCTGGCTTTCAGTCAAATAGGTTGGCTTATGGCAGAGGTCTTGATGCATATTAATGATGAACAGCGAGTGGGCAACGTAACCAGCTCCCTGACTGTATGGTTCGTAATTAAAAAGACATTAAAAGCCAAAAAAGAAATCGTGCTAGAAATGACATTAGAGAATTACGGTGCTCGATGTGCTCAGCACTTATAAAATGAATGCTCCTTACTTTTAGTTAGTGGGTAACATGAAATTACTGATATTCTTATTTAATACTATTACATTTTTTATTATTATTATTATCATTATTATTATTATGTTATGTATTATTTTATGGTATTTGAGTTCTCAAATCTTTGCCTAAAATATATTTGCCAGAAAGAAATATTGAGATTGCTTAGAATAATTTGTAATAATATTAATAATAATAATAATAATAATATTTGCTATTATTATTATTATTATTATTATTATTATTTAAACAAAATATAGTAATAGTCAAATATAAATAATGAAGTTGTTTTGAATCATTTCCTGGATATTATTATTATTATTATTATTATTATTATTATTACATAGAAAATTGAGTAAGAGCTAAAAAACCTGACCTAAAATGCCCACTTTTTTTTTTCTAAATAAGAACAGAGAAAGGAACCCCTTGCAGCAAAGAGCAAAATAAGATACTAATATTTTTGTACAGAAAATGTAGTATTTCAAGTATATGCTCCTATTATTCTAGTATATTGAGACACTACACTGTAGCTTTAAACACTATAAATTATTATAAAATATTGTATACAATACAAACTTATATTTAACACTAATAGTAAATTTAATTTATTTTCACAATCATTTTTTGATTATGAAAAAAATATTATTATTTACATTTTTAGATTATACTTTCCAAAATAAAATATATAAATAAATAAACTCGATTAACCACCAATAATATCAGCAGAACAAAGGACAAGGTTATCATTCCATGTCTGCTACATTGTACATTGAATACACAAGCCCAAGCATATGGCCGTTTATCCATTTTCATAGCAAGAGAACACGGGTCCTGGAACGTATTACAGATTAACATCTGATGAGTATAATCGGGACAGAGCTATAAAGAAATTACAGAGAAACCTGTTAACGCAACATTTTGTGTTCTTCAAATAAAGCATTTTTAGAATGTATGCGTTTGTCATCATTTGACAGATCTCCATGTTTTGTTTATCACAGTTTATGTCGAGATTTTTTATTTGTTTTGATCAATCTGGAAGATCGCAAAAATCCGAAATGCGCGTGTTGGGTCCAGCGTAAGAGAAAGTTACAATTACCAGCTGCTGTCATTCCGTGCCGGCACCTGAGTCACATCGAAAATGTAATATTAAAACAAAACAGCCAGATACTTAATAAATGCCCAAATGTTCCTGCTATCATTGTACTGTTTAAAAGTGATGTAGCTGGCTTCTCGCAGATTATAGACGGTAATAGCCAGCGTGAGGAAGAATCCGGTGACCGCGTTAGACGTTTATAAAAACATATCTACGCATTTGTGCTCTAAATAAAACCTTTACGGGCTCGCAGAATGCAAGACCTGCATCCGTAATGTGAAAACAGAAACCTTTGGGTCTTTGCTCTTTCACACTGATGGCTGAACTAATAGGAAGCCACGCTGTTTATCTTCAACGAACTCTTGCATAAAAATTATGAAACAAGACGCTGTAGATGGCGCTGAAAACGGCTTCCACACTGATCATTGTGTATATTGGCCAGAGGCTTCCAGGCAAAGCATTGTGACAAGTTGACAAGTGTGTATATAATATATAATATATAATATATATAATATATTTATAGCTATCTATCTACAAACTCTAATTAGAGTTTCTTTAGGAGCCTATTTAAGATCACATTAGTACATTCAAAGTCCTGTTTAGTTTACGCTAGTATATCTTCTTACTTCCTAGTTGTTATACTTTAGTTGCTAGTTGTTATGCCGCATTCGGGCAGGAATATCAGATGGGCGTAGATGGGGAATATAATATATTTTAGATATGTTCATATGAGTAGACGATTGGGATGTCACCTGGAGATTTCAGCTGACACCACAGACTACCATTCCCCACATTTCAGCAAATGAAAATCCATAAGCAAGTACAGGAGTTGTTGATGTCACCATTGTACTTTTCCGAGATGAAGGTAAATGGAATAACTCATTATAACATACCACTTTCTAATATATAATTGAGTGATATCAGCATAGCTTCACATACACATATATAGATATATATATATATATATATTACATAAGTAAGCTAAAAGCTAAATAAAATTACTAAATGGCAAGAGAGAAAATGTAAAAATATGGTTTTAAAGAGTTAACAGGAGAACATCGTGGATGGGTAGAGGTGAAACAGCCAAGGAAGACCATTTAGAAGTTGAGAAGCAAGCGATTAGTGTCAAGAGCCACTGCGCGGAAGACAAGAATCGGGAGATGGTGTTTAGTAGGTCTTAGGCTTCTGAAATGGTACAAGGAATTATGGTTTTATGGGAAAAAAAAATGGAAGCTTGCGATGTACCATTTCAGGAATGGAGGAATGATAACCTCTACGGTTACCATTAAGGAAGCCCAAGGATTGGAGGAGAAAAAGTGAAGACCTTCTGGAAGAAAGAGATGCGGAAGCCAGAAGACAAGTTAAAAAAAGCGATGAAAGATAAACACATTGATAGAACGAGTGCGAAGCCACAATTTGCAGTGGTCAAAGAGCGATGACAAAGAGCAGACTGACTTGGCCATTAATATCTCCAGAGATACTGCCTGGAGGGTATAGGGAGCACAGACCAAGATGAGATGATGGGGAACAATGCGCCATGTTGTTAGTATTTCGGTTTTAATGACTCCTCGAGCACTTAGAAATGTACAAGTGATACAAGAGGAAGTGATAATCTACAAATAGTTAATAGTTTATGTTTATGACAAAATACATAACATATAAATATATAGCATACCATTAAAGTTAAATGTAGGTGCGCATTACATGACTATATAGATCTCTAAGGGAAATTATAAATGTTCTTTAATCAACTTTATTCAATATGTTGTGATACCAGGAATCTCGATGCGCCTTCCTTATGGGAATAAAATTGTCATTCAATAGAAATTTCTGGGTTGGATATGATATAACCGTATATATTATTATATTATATTATATATACGTCTAAATAACCTCCAACTATGAACATCCAAGAGAATGGAGTGACTGTGATTATTTTAAAGGTCATTTAGCACCTTCAGATTTTTTTATGGATGTTATATGGATGTGGATTATGAAGGTTCTACTAAAATAATAATAATTAAATGAGATGAATGGAAATACGTCCAGTAGTTGGTGGGATTTTAATGTATACAGGACATTCTAGAATTAAGGTCAAAACAGCCAAAAAGGTGTAAGAGATACAAAGATAACGGTAAACACATTTGCAAGTGGCTGTTTTTACGAATTCCTAATCAGAAATCTATTATTTCAGTGAGTAATATATATCTAGGCCTAGAATACCTTGGCCCTTCATCAGGAGTGGTGGAACCTGGTGAGAGTTAAAAAACCACCTGTCTCAAGATGGTTGACTTATCAACAATACATAGCGTTTTTAGGGTAAGTCTTCCAATAAATTTCCATCCAATAATCCAGAAAACAAAAACAAACTAAAGCAACTACGTGTTCAGCTGTGTTCTGTTTGTTGGTCGTCCTCACAACACGGTTCTAGGTGTCTTCAAAGTACCAAAAGTAAAACAAACCCTTTGGAATTCAACCAGCTCTCCACGTGATCATTCTAAAAACATTCCTTCCATAAAAAGCCGGAGTTAGTATTAACTCACCCCCGATACGATGAGTTCCCCTCCTAGGTTCTGGACTTCTGCTTTCACCTTGCTGCAGATGTTAAGCTGGTGGCAGTACAGGGCGATTCGCTGCAGGTAGGCCAGTAAGTCCTGTTTGCACGCGGAATCGGGACACTGCGGGGGGAAATAGAAACATTAGTCCTCATGATAAAAAAGCATCTCTTAGTCTTTTTAAGTTAACTGATGACATCAGATGACATAACACGCAAACCGCATATCAAACACCCATTTCGCTCCGGCAGCACACACTTTTCTCAACAAGAACGCAAACCTGTTACCCATATCACAGAAATTTTATATAAAACTAAACATCCAAGAGTTACCATTTGTGAGCTGGACCGGGTGGCTTATTTCTCTAGGGCATGAAAAGGTAAAATAATAATGAAGAATAATAATTTTCATGTTAGAATAATAACTTTAACCTTTTTATAATAAAATACGTTAATGAAAAGGTAGGGAAAACAATTAAATTGGTAATATATCCCGTTATTAAACTCGCAATATTATGTTTTGTTGTTGTTAAAAAATCTACGGTTTGTCTTGGTTTGTAAGAATGTGTTAATTTTCCCAAAAGTCAAAAAAAAAAAAAAAAGCCATATATACATATTTATGTATAAAGTAATGAAACCATACGACGGATACTTCCTACATGTCTTTCTGCCGTCAAAACCGATCCTATCTCTTGTTTGGAATGCTGTTCTTTTATTACTCCTAATGGCGCATGTTTCAGGATGTCCTCTGAGGAGCACAACTAGTGCGTGTCCTCCAGAGAGGTTAAGATGTAAGGTAGAGAAGTTTTACTTTCACGAAAGGGTGATAGATAAGTGGAACAGCCTCCCAGCAGATATGCTAGGGGTTAATACAGTGAGGGTATTAAACATGCATGGGACAGGCATATGGCTCCTGAATCTAAGACGATACCAACGACTGATTGAGGTCTGTGTCTTTATTTCAGAAACACTGGACAGACTAGACGGGCCGATTGGGTCTTATCTAACGTCGAGGACTATGTGTTTATTTAAATGAAAAGGACGTTGGATGGAATGGGAGAACAGAAACCAAGAATTGAAAAGAAATAAAATATGGAATCTCCTTCTGTGTAATATTTACAGCCCAGTGCATCTATAAGTAAATAACTAAAGGTGCCCCAATGCTTTATATAATATTACATCATACATAAACGGATTTAATGAATTGTACAGTCCGGTGATTTAAATCTATGGCTGAATTTACTGCTTTAACACAGACAATATTATGGAAATAAATGGAGGGGTAGCTGATTTACTGCATCAAATGCTACCAATGCCGTAATAAATTATCACATCCATTAATGTTAATGGAAGCTTAACTTACCTGGCAAAAAAAAAAGTCTTTATCGGAGCAGAGCCGGCCATTGGTCAAACAATACCCCGGCTTTAGCTCCATCTGCCCCAAAGCGATATCTGGCCCTGGTGTCGGGGTCAGTATTATCTAATCAATCACCCGACCTGAAGTTCTCTCCATTCTTCCCCTTCCTCACCCTTACAAAAGATGCCTGAACCAATCAACAACAATCAGCAACTTAACTATAGCGGGGAGATAACTTAACGCAGTGGAATAATCTTGATCCTGAGACCAAAAGTTTAAGACAGGTTTCCACATTTCTTATAATATATAAATCTTTTATTTTAATCTTTAAATATCATTATATGGGCTTATTTAATGTAAGTGTTTATTATAAAAAAAACTAACACATAAGACTTGGGGAAAGTGATTAATCCACTTTAAATAGTCCAGCGCATCATCTTTTCATACTGCCTCTTCTAAGTACTTCCAAATAACCTCAGATATCCCTTCCCTACAGCAGTCAAAAAAAATCTTTAAAACCAACGCTCTATTCCATTTAATGTATTCGCTGACAGACCTTGGTTTAGTGCTGAAGTGGTCTCTAATTGTTCCGCCAAATACTTATAAACAGTTACACTGATTTACAAAAAATAAATCTATTATGAAAATGCCATTATATTTTATTCATACAACCAACAATGGTACGCAGCACTCGTTTGGACCACTAGATAGTTATGATGGTTTTAATAGCGATGATAAAAATTTTGCAGGTCAAAATTCTGCTTCAGAAACTTTTAATGCTATAGAAAATCAGTTTCAGTGTGTTCCATATTCAACTCGATGCTACATTCTAGAACATGCTACTTTTAAAAAACTTTTGAAATACCAATTTCACATGAGCATCATGGCATAGCTTCAGAATAACCTCTCTCTAACCTCAGCATAACTCCTTGATTCTCTCATTCTCATTCATTCATTCATTCGTTTATTTATTCATTCATTCATTCTCTCTCTCTATCATTCATTAAATGATTAATATAATTTGAATCCTCTAAAAATACATTACTATTATTATTATTATTAATAATAATATGAATAATATTGTTTTAAGTTTAAATTAAATAAATTGAGTACAAGCAAAGGTAGATACTGAATGAAGCAATGTTATAAAATCTACACCCGTCTTACTTGTTGTAGAATTCTAACAATAACATTTATTATCATCTATAAAACACCCCTTTCCCATATGCTTTTCACACTTGAAAAACCACTTAAGAACCAGCGTAAAGAAAATAAATAATTTGCAATAAAACCCCCGTTTTTTTTTTTTTGTTTTTTTTTAACAATACTGAAATGTGTGGATAAACACACAAGAAAAAAAATCAAACAAAGAAAGCAATAAACATTAAATGTGACATTTTCCCCCTTGTTAAGAATGTTTATTAAACACACATATATTGTGTCTTGATGGCGGTGGCATTTGGTAAGCGGTTTCCTTGTCATTAAACATTTCCAAGATGACTATTTCTAGTATTTATGTTCATAATGAACTTAAGACACACTTTTAACATTTCTGTTCAGTGCAACCGGTGAATGAATTGTTCTATTAACAAAAGAAAATTATTGTACAGTGAAGACGGTTCCGGTAATTCTTTCCAGAAAATAACAGTTTTACGGCTACGCAATTGTTTTACCTTTTAAGAAAATCATCTACATTATTAATAATTTTTGTAGTGTGTCAGGAATAGAAAGAAAATGAAGTCCTCTGATGGGTGAAATAAAGATTTCCATATTTCATCAGATACCAAAACCTGAGGTCTTTTTACAACGCTACTTGGTTTCATGGGGGATTAATGTATGTGCCGTGTGTTACTAGGGTGGATCGTTAGTGACGTGGTGGTGGATAGGCGGAACAGCCTTCCAGCAGGAATAGTAGAGGTTATAGAGAATAGAAACATGCATGTTTTCCTGAATCTAAGATGAGACCAAACAGTACAGTAAGAATAACAATCCTCATATACATTCTATACTCACATACTGTGTGTGTGTATATAGTGCATTTTTAGGGATGTATTGAGAAAAATATCTGTTAAGAAATTGGGAACATAGAGGGGGTGGCTGTTACACCTATCTTGGTTAATATTGGGTCCAGTGGACCACCATTTTGTTTATTTATCACAATTTTTAATTTGTTGATACCTTGCCTAGAACCCCATGGAGCGTTCAGCTGGATCTGGTTTAATGTGAATCAACGCCTGTGAAAGAGGTTCGAAAGAGTGTGATGATATCATAAGGGGAACTGCAGTGACATCACCAGCTCAGTACCTGCCTTGGTCATCTCTATGGTTGTCATCTCTGGCCAGTCTTTGTTAGAGCTCCCCATGGCGGATTAATGTGGGGGGAAGCTGCAGCTCACCAACAACCGAAGAGTCAAAGGCATACCTGGGAACATCCAGGCTCCAGCCACCCAGAGCCCTCCCTTTTCGAGATGCGGGTAGACGATCTCACTGACGTCAGTGGGCACTCCGGTTGATGTTGCCTGCGGAGGTTGCCCCCCAACGCAAGAAAACTGTCGATAGATGGAGGGGAAGCGGGACGTGGCGCAACACTGCTCCTGCAACAGAGAGTTTCTCCGTGACCCGGAGACACGGCGCTTCACCCGGAGTCTCTGGGCGGAACCCGGAGAGTTCGCAGGTATGGTTAATGGTTTCCAAAATCAGTTATTGTGCTGCGTTTGCGCGAATGCTTCCTCCTCCCAAAACATACAAATAGACATTCGACAGGATTGTATAAGCGTTCAGCAGATCGAAGCATAAGACCGACCATATACAATGTAACCGATCCCCTCTTCTCTCATACTTTAATTCACCGCGGCGTTTCATTAAGGCCGCGATAAATCAGACGCTCTAACTTCACCGTCATACTTTCCGATCTGCCACAGCTCTCATCTTGGAAATGTTTTTATGGCTCGGTACGGGATATATATAGAGCTAAGTGGGCCGTTTTTAAAAATCACTTACATTAAGACGGCATTAGCTTTCTTTCAAACATCTCTCGCAATCAAACCGTAAGCAGATTTTATGGATTTGTTAGTTTAGTTTTATTTTCCGTGCATTCGGGAATTGAGCGCGCGAGGATCTGCCTAAAGTCAATTCTGAGCAATTACCATCCGAGTTGATATTAAATTGGAAGGGTGGCCGGCTTCTATTACCGAACAGATGTTAAGTGACATTAAGGTAATGCCTTCTTCCAGAATCCTTAGACTGCAAGAATCCAACAACGGACGGGGACAATCGAGTAACATTATGCTAAAATGATACAATCTGGAGAAAAGGAAACAAAGAGCTGATCTATATGCACCCAAGTCATAGGAAGAGTATGCAGGGTGTTTTCTTTTTCCTTCCCAAATATTCAAAAACAAAAATGTACATTTTTGAGCAACTATCCGTTTTGTAGACCTAGAGACGGTGCCTCTAAATCGCCATTAATGTTACCTATATGATAAGTGTACGTACTAGCTGGGTACTAATACGAAACGATATACTGGAATGAAGCAAAAACTAACTGGGGTTCTTAACATAAGCTGCAGGCAATCTTGCCTGATGTAGAGTCACTGCCATTTTTCCTCCCCAAGTACATACAGTAAATAACGAAACCGCCATGTTTCCTGATATCAAGTAAAGAGGATGAGTCAGGAGGTCAAACTATAAATCGAATTGTGGGGAGAAGTAAAATAATAATAATAATAATAATATAAAAAGGAAAACCAGGAAGAGCGAACCACATCTTCTAAACGGCCTACCTGGTATGCAAGTTTATTATCACATATAAGATTTTATTTCTTAACACTTACTGTATTAAAATAGTTCTGTCAAATAGGGGGGCGCTGACTCGTAACAACTGCAGTATCCGGTCCCCCGCTTAGAAAACGTCTCAACCATCTCGTTTCTATTCAGCAGCCCAGCCTCCTCTCGTCCTTTTATTTCTTTCTCAAACTTTTAATGAGGAATATATATATATATATATATATTCCCCCCACCAGAAATATTTTCATAAAATGAAGTCTTAAATGGGCCATCAATGTCAATTCAGCATTAAGACCCCATGCAGACAAAACATCGGGCTAGAAATTAGAAAATTTGATGTTTGTTACTTTTTTTTTTTTAATTAATGGAAAAGGAAAGGCAGGAATACACATTTTTTTTTTTTACGTACGGGAGGAACAATGTTCTGTGTCCCTTCTAAAGGAGGTTCTGCACATAGGATCATAATACCCAATGAAGTGTAAATTAACGATTGCCCCAATGGATTTCATATGGCAGCTGGGTTTGAGAGTGGATGCCAACAGCGGCACTAGCGAGGACTGGACAGAAGCGACTGAAGAGGAGCGGAGACCAGTAAGCAGGAGAAACAGGTACAGTATTTAGGTAATCAGTCCCAAAAACGAAGTCAAGGAGAAGCCAAAAATCGGTACACAGGTGCAGGAGCCGTTTAGTCCTCAAGGCCAAAAGGATAAACGCAGGCAAGCTGGGTCTGGTACACGAAGGGTAGGTAAGTAGAGGAGTCAAGGCAAGCCGGGTCTGGTACACGATAAGCAGAAATCAAGAGCACTCAGGCGATATGTAGGGAAGCACAATAACTGAGCACTGAGCACTTAAACTTGCCGCTCGGTTACGCCCCGCCTCTCGGGGCGGGACATCATCCGAGCGTGCACTCTGTGTTCCCCTAGTGGGAACAATAAAGTTATGGTAGAGGGCGTGCGCGCGCCCTTAGTGTCGCGGCTGGGAGGAAGGAGAGAAGATGGATGCCGCGGCGATGGACCCCGTACCTGCAGGTAACGGGTACGCAGTGCTGGACCCGGTACCTGCGGGTAGCGGGTACTCCCGTGAGTCGCTGCGGCGTATTCTGACCGCTGGACCCTGACAGGCACTAGCTGGCCACTACATTAAATACAGGAAAGGCTTCTGGGGTTTTAATGAAACATCGATCAGTGACATCTTCAGCAATCGCTGTAAAAATAATTGCTATGATTGGCCCTTTAACTGTGCAGAATGATTCAGATTAGCTTGGAAGGAACCAAATTGGGAGCCAAACGCCAGTCGGTTAAAAACCCAACTGAAGTCCTGGAGTTCACCACAGTCGCCAATAAAGTAAGGATCTTAAAGAATATTGAACGTGTAGAGTTGGGTATATCGGGCTCTGGCACGTTGTGGATGATTTTTCTTGAGATTTATAAATAAAATAGATACAGCCATATTGGTTCATGAGAGAATGAAGTCTTTAGCCATAGTCTGTCATCACCAGACCGGTCCTGGAGCTTTAAGGCCAGTGGCCGCCAGATGGTGAAAGTGCGGCCGTCGGCTGGATATGTGGGGGGGGTAGCACTTTTCTCTTTGACCCCCACCTGCTAAGGATTCCGCAGATCCCATGTCTATAGTGTATGGGGCTGTATGAGAAGAGGTGTTGGCATACCTGTGATAAGACCTGTGATAATCTAGGCTGTTACATTTCAGAACTAGAAGAATCCCTGCATGGACTGCTTATTCCCACTAGAGATAAGATGATAAATCCCCACTGTTGATCAGATCCGTGACTTTTTTGTTTTTCTGGTTCCAGAATTTCTTCCTCAATGCAACGAGCAAGATTTACTGTTTACTACTGGTATATATATTCATATTGTGGTTCACATTAGCACGTGAGCTACAATGTAAGTTAAATAATATAAAATAGATTAATGGAATAATGTTTCTATTTCCAGGTAAAAATGTAATTATCTTAACAATTTTTCAAGTCCTGAAACAGAACTTAAAAATGTAAAAAAAAATGATTGATTTATAAATATTTTTTTTACTTAAAATGTTTGGCATCTTTTTTTTTTTTTTTTTTACTAAATATTAAAGGCGAAAGTAGCTATATTTCAAAAGTAAGAATGGACAAACCCAAAACAGCACATAACTTCAAAATTCATCAATTGCCAAAAAAATAAATAATCCAATAACACTTTGGTAAAAACTGAAGTCTGCGGTCTAGAGAGGCTCACAGGGGAGTCGCTGCGGATAATACACAGAGAAATAAACTGAAATAGTCGTGAAAGATATTGGTTATTGATTAAATTTGCTTCTGAGACGTTAAGAGCCATTGTTTTGACATGTGCATCAAAAACAATCTCGCCGTCTGAAAAATACAATTATTAAGTGATGCTTAAAGACGCTTAAAGAAAAGAAAAATCATTTCGACATAGAGCTGCTTAGAAAAAAAAATCTTATTTCATAGCTTAAAGGGTAAAATTTCAGACCTAGATAATGATCAATGAAAAAAATACCGTATTGGCTCGGATATAGGCCGCCCCCGTATATAGGCCGCACCCTAAAAGTTTGGTGCTTTTTTAAAGAAAAAGTTTTTTTCTTTAAAAAAAAGCACCAAAAAAACATGCTGCCACTGTGTCCCCCCCCGAGATATGCTGCCACTCTGTCCTCTCCCCCCCGAGATACGCTGCCACTCTGTCCTCCCTCCCCCGACATACGCTGCCACTCTGTCCTCTCCCCCCCGAGATATGATGCCACTCTGTCCTCCCCCCCGAGCTATGCTGCCACTCTGTCCCCCCCCGAGATACGCTGCCACTCTCTCTCCCCCCCCGAGATACGCTGCCACTCTGTCCTCCCCCCCTCCGAGATACGCTGCCACTCTGTCCCCCCCTGACTTACCAGAGCAGACTCCCGGGTGTCTTGCGGGGCCGGAGGGGGACATCTACGCAATACGCGTATACAACTCCCGGTGCCGGCACTCAGCGGAAGTGCCGGCACCGGAAGTTGTATACGCGTATTGCGTAGATGTCTTCCGCCAGTCCCGCAAGACACACGGGAGTCTTCTCTGGTAAGTCAGGGGGGGGGTGTATCGTGCGGACAACCTCCCGTGCCGGCACCCCCCCCGTGAGAAGTGCTGGCAGGGGAGGCTGTCTGAGCGTATCAGAGAGTAGGATGCAGGTCCCCTGCACCGCTGCGGGGGATCTGTATCCTAACCCCGCTGCCTGCTCGGCGCCCGGGACTGCTTGTCCCGGGTGTCGGGCGCTAGACCCCGAATATAGGCCGCACCCCCACTTTAAAGACTTAAAGTGGGGGAAAAAAGTGCGGCCTATATTCGGGCCAATACGGTATTTTAAATTACGCATTTTTAGGCAATGAGCATATATAACATTGAGTGGAGAGGTAATTGAGGGTGATTTATGGGGGGGGGATTTAATTGGTTTGATATTATTCTGAAAGTAATATTTAGCACAGTTGTTATATTTTGATCATGGCGTTCCATGTTGGGGTCAAGAGAGGAAAAACTTAGGGAAAAAGGGAAACTTAAAGGGGGAGAAAAAAAACGTAAATGTATTAGAATTACTAAATGAACATTTAATTTGTATTACCTGATCAGCGACCGCGCGAGCCAATTTGTCCATCCTGGAACCGGCTTCCGCAATCTTTTTAGCTGCGTTAATCACATCGGATGTATTCTTTAGCGGACCTTTCCCTCTGGAGAGAAAGGAAAAAAAAAGTTATATATATCGTAATTGCAGTTGAATTAAATTACTAAAATAACTACCTGTGCTGGACTAACGCAATCATTGATTTTTCTTTTTTTTTTTACCGTTCTATAAACGATCCCTAATTTACCACAACTTCACCTTCTGACTATGAACCATTCAGCGTAATAAAAAAAAAGAAGAGGAGAAATTTGCTTGGTTTCCTTTCTTATCTAAACTTTCTCGCCAGCAATTTAGTTTGATGGCTTCTTCAAACTCTTAAATTATATTTAATAGTATGTACATTTTTAAGTGCTTATTACGGAGGAAGCTCCGCTGGAATAGAAAACGTTATAATTCCTGCATTCCAGGCTGGATCTCGAGGCTGGTGCAGAAATATAATATCACACATTAATATATATATATAGATATATATATATATATATATATATATATATAAAATATATTTTTATTATTTATATATATATATATATATATATATAATTTTCTAAGCTGTACATTCTTATCAATTAATAAATAATTCTACATGACCCACATGTATGGGATGTATGGTGTCCAGTGGGGCACTCAAATGACAGACTATTTGAAAATGTATTTATTCTAGACAAGACAAGCCAAGTTTACTGGTATCAGAGACCAAGCGAGGCCAAGCGAGGCTCCGCGGCACTGTGGTATCATGAATATACCTGGCACGATATTTTGACAATTTACCTCTGCGTCCTTAGACTCGCTGACCCCGCCGTAGAACACCAATATTGCCAATTGTTCTATCCATGGCAGGGCTATCAAGTACACGGAATAAGTGGCCATTTATGACCTCCGAGGAAGTTCCTAGGCATGCCTTCACTGCTAGTTTTAAGATATGGAGGATGTCCCACCTGGAGGTTTTGTTTGGGGTCACCAAAAACCTAAAGTCTGGGCAGAAGTGGACTTCACTATATGGGTTCAGCACCTAGGATTCTATTGTACAATGTGCAGCAATGGTTGGTTCTTGCGTTTTACTAATTTCCCCCATTGCCTGAAGAAGCCACACTGATGGAGAAGCCAACAATCCCACAGCTATACTAGCGTTCTTTGTTGGAAGGGCTGCTGCTTGCACGGCATTCATTCGCATTCATTCACTATTCCACAAAGTTCGGTCACATGAAGCACACCTTCATTCAGCCCAGAAGATCAATGTTGGCATTGTTAGACAGGATACTTAGACTTCATTGTAAAGGATTGACTTTAGGATTATGGCATCCCAAAATACATTTTCTTTGGGGTTTTTTTCATGTCTATTCCCTTTAGCAGCCAAGACCAAATGTTTTATTAATTTGAAGGTTAATCCTTCAATAAACTGTTGGATTTGATTTATAACGTTTCATTTGACTGGTTCATTGTGAGGGGTCAAGTTTCCTTTCTCGTATTAGAAGGCCTTTGTTAGCCCTGCATAACTAAAAGCTGAACAGGTGAGAATTAACATTGAAGTGTGCAGGGCCAACATTGTCCCTCTTCTCGGGGAAATGAAATGATATTAGTCTTTCATAATTTATTTGGTGGAATGAAAGACATCAAAAATCATGGTATTGGTGTAGTCACTGAGGCATCATAATGTTAATCTACTTCTAATAATATCCCTTTCCCAACCGAGACATAGTCATACAAGCAAATACACGTTGGGTCTCACCTGGTAAAGTCTGTCATTTCCATCATTATCATGCACATCTGCTTGGCCAACACAATGATGTCATTGCCGCTGTCATCCCATTTGGCGACCTCCGCGTCCAGCTTGCTTTTCTCCTGGTGGAAGATCTCCACCTGCTCGGCTATCTTTGCCTTCTCCTCTTGCGGTAGCTGAGCCATGATAGCCTGACGGACATAAATAATGTGCAGATCACAAGGCCGTTCCGTGATTTTAATGAGAATAATAACAGAAAGGCAACAAAAAAGTACAACCGATCGGCTAGAAAGGATTGGATTCTTAAGGAGAAGCTACAGCTTCTTGCCGCCTCCATGCTCTGAACATTCTCTCCATTGATTGGCTGCTTGAAGCAGCCAGTCAGTGGCAGAAAAGGGGCCCCTGGACCAATAGGGAAGAGCCATCTCCGCTGCTGGCCAAGTTCTGTGTTGCTTTATATGATGAAATCTTCCGAATAAAGAATAAGAGGATATATCCGCGAAGGTTTATCTACCAGATAGGATAGAATTAATGTTCCGTAGAGCTAAACGCGGAAAAGTACCTTTAAGGGAATGGCCTATAATTTGGGGGCAGCCTTTATTACAACAACCAATATGGTATTTATAATACTTGGTGTCAGATGGATGCATTTGGCAGATAAACAATGACATACTCATTACCATTTGCCACAATACATTATTATTAAGTGATACGTGCCCTAAAGCACGTTCAATCGTGCAGGAAAACAACATTATTAGACAACTCTTAAATCCAGATGGTAACGTTCAAAAATAATTTGCACACGGAAAGGGTTTTTCTTTTTTTTCCCCTTTCTCCGTCTATATCCTACACAGCGCGCCTTGCATGTAATGGCGCATGACCTATATTTTAATGACATTTATTTTTTTTTCCTGTATATGTCACTTTCAATCAGCCAGTGTTTATTTTCTACATATTCTTAAAAAATGCTCTTGGCTTTAAAAAAAAAAAAAAAAAATTGACCTTTTTTGAGAACTGGAAAAAAAAAAAAAGGTTATCTCCAAACAGAAGATCAGTAAATGAAAGGGGAAAAAAAAAATTCACATTAATCAAATTAAAATTCGACGCGTGTATTTTAATTAGAGCTTATCAAAGGAGCCTAGTAGATTCCAATTGAAACACAGTGAAGTATTTCTGGAGGAATTATATATCAAAACTCGAGCCACCTAAACTATTTTGATGGAGGAAAAGCAGAATCAGTGAAAATTAATTAGCTGTGATTCAAAAGAATAAGCGTATGATAATTTAAATAATGCCTGTCTGTGTAAAAGTTGGAATGATCATTAAACCCTCTTCAGTCTTTGAGGAGTTCGCAGAATCTTTATCGCCGAGTTAAGGAACCGCAACTGGATATATTTTTGTATTTTACCAATCTTTCAAAACGTCTGTTTCCCCCCCAGAGTTGACAATTCATTTGTGTTAAGACGTTAGGAGGCCAAGTGTTCCGTTAGCAGGTTCTTATTGTTTCCATTGATGTTTGCGTTATATTTAATGGGTAAACACCATGGAAAAATGTCATCAGTGTTGACATGACGACGTACAGAACTTTAGAAATGTAGGTTTATTTAATGTTTTCCAAGAGGGATTCTTTTAGATTTTAACCCCTTAATGACAACGCCAGGACATGTACGGGCTCAGAATACATTGTTTTCAATGGGTTTAGGGACCGCCCATTGTCCTTAAGGGGTTAATAGCCAGAAAAGGTCCTTCTGGGTCATTAACCCATCGGGGAACTCTCCAGGTTTCATTGAGAGTCTCCAGGTGAAGTTCTGCTTCCCGGAGTCTCCGGGTTACTTGTCTTGGTTAAGTTTATCTGGGGCGAGCCCTGCTGCAGCTGCTACCTCAGACAGCAGGAGATCTCTAGGTAGGCTACCCTGGACGGATTCCAAGGTATGGTGATTAAATGTTTTCTTAAATACAAGGCAGTACGATAAGTACTTAGTGTGTTTCTAAGTCATCTAGAACGTGATAACAGAGGCTTAGCTAATATATAAATATATATTAGAATATATAGCGTTAAAATATTATATTCAACACCACAACTGTTTTAATCAGAAAACATTTTTAAAAGCTGCTTCAGAAGTGCTACTAGTAATAAAAACTGACATCAGGGTTCCTTTTTAATCAATGGGAAAGCGGCGACGCTCTTCACTAATTTATCTAAGAGTCCATTAAGAAATGACACATGACAAAAAAAACGCACTCGAGGTTCTTCTAGGAACGGATGTTCTTCAGTAACAAGGGATGCGGAGCACATTTTATCTGGATAAGGGGAAAGAATTAGATATTTCAATATTTTAGCCAAAAGATATGGAAAAAAAAAATTATAAAAAAATAAACTGACCGATATGGATCTTCTAACTGTTGTTTTTTGTGAAAAATACTATTTTTTACTAGTAAGAGTATTTTTGAGGGTTAGAAAATATCACACTCTACCTTAGATGGTTTCTGAATATAAGCATAGAGTTTGCCGGCAGCTAAGGCCCATTTGGCCCATCTAGTCTGCCCTTTTTGCCTAATTTAAGGACCTTAATAGGTCACTTCTGCTGGGAGGCTGTTCATAACCCTCATATATTAATAAAAGTTTAATAAAAGTATTAACGAAACCAACAAATATGCTTATTGTACTCTCGGCAACAGTTTCTGATGGTCGAAAAAGCATGGTCTTAAAAGGTGAACTTCTCTTGCTCTTGAAGTCTCGCGTAGGACATTATATCGGAGGTTCTACCTACAAAGACTGACTCTTATCATCCTCCATTTCTCCGATTGCATATCTCGATGGTTAAGATCTAATTATCTTTTTATTTTCTAGGTAGAACCAGAGGGAAAACATGTCGGCATCAACCAAAGTGTTGCTGGAAATTCTTACACTTGCGCTTGTCCCAGTAATTAGTTTTTTTTACGCATATGTTAAACATTCTTTCACGCTCCTTCAACCATAAAAAATAGAAATATTTCCAATCTTCCTAAATCAACAAAATAGAAAGTACTGAGGGAATTTCCTTTCTAATGAAAGATAATTAAATTGTATTTTTATTTCATTTTGATTGAATGCATTTGCTCTTCCATAGTTTGATCCTCATCTTTTGTGTCACATTCTATTAGATTATTGCTTTTCTAATAACCATTGTAGACTTCAAAGCTTCACGTATGAGGGAGATGCTACATTTCTTATTTTTTTTTTTTTACCTCATGGTTTCCGTCTGGATTTATAATTCCTCATCACCTTTTCTATGGCAAATAAGGAGTTTTTACAAAATATTTATTTTAATAGGTATATTTACTAAACCTCAGTTAACGACCTACGTTGGTTGATGGCCACCATCAAGGGCGTCCATCCAGTAGCCAAGTATGGGGCGTAAGGAAGCAGGGGAGGCCGTCCTCCCTTATCTGTTACAGACCCAATCATTGGTCCTTCTGGCTCGATACTCGTGTTTGGACCACTGTTGGTTTTGAAGGCCAGATGACCCCTTTCCAGGGAGTAGGCAGCCCTGATGTTCCCTTTGGAGAGTTTGGAGACATGATAGTCCCTTTCCAGACTTTGGGGTCTAATGGTCCCATTCTGGAAGATCATACCTTCCCATCTCGCAGGTACTCAAGGCAGGAGAAACTCTTCTTGGAAGAACTTGGTTCCTGAGTCTGAGTTTCTGACACCTTTTGGGTCATAAGCTAGTTGGAGCAGGCTCCTCCTTACCTTTTATTTCCAAATTGTTATGTTCAGCTCTGCGGGACACGATAAATACTGCGGGATAAATACTATACACCGTATATGTATCAGTAAACGTCGTATATGATCTAGGTCAGCGTCCCACAGAAATACATCGCTGAGTGTCACATCACCAGCCCGGAGCTCCTGCTGTTGTATAATACAGTTCCTACGATGATCAGTCAACCATATTGTAGCCTAAGTGCAAATACTGCGATGATCCCATCCAGCCCCTCATGGGAAAAAAAAGATAATGGACTGAAAATGTTACATTTTTTATTATTAATGTTTAATATTTCATGTTTTATAATAGTATCTATTTTACGCGTTTCCAGCAGGCATCAGTATAAATTTATAACTTATAAATACATTTTACTTCTAAACTACTGATAGATCGTATTTTTTTTTTGAACTGCGTTCTTGAGTGCAGAGACTGAGATTTTACACGTTTTATATTACTCACAGCGTTGGGTAAGAAAACATTGTTTCTGCAAATAGATATCATTATACGCTTATATAAGTGGCTTTATTCTAGAGTTTTATCCGATCGATGTTCTCTTGGACTTTGTGTCGCAATTCCAATCATACGGAAAACACAAAAGGGTCTGGTGTGTCCCATTCATCAGAACATTAAACAGGAACCGTCACCGTCACGGTTTTAATTATGATTAATTTATTAAAATCAACTAAAGCTTGATGCCCCTTGGTATACTAATAAAGTGGGAGATTATTGCTTATTTATTAGGTTTCATACATTATAAAACAATCTTTAAAAATGTGGGAATTCTATATAACTTAAAACTTCTATTAATGGGATGTAATGTTTATAGATAATCTGCATTCAATTAGATCTGATGTTATTCATGTTGGACAATATGTAATATGTGAATTAACTGAAATGAATTAATTTCTGGTAGTGTTACAAAAAACCCCCGGGGGGGAGGCACCAGTTGGATATCTCCTTTGAACATTAATGGTCAACCATGTAAACCAGCTGATACATTTCATTGGTTTTGTTGATGAATACATGTTTGTTACCTAAAAAAATAAAAAAAAATAAAAAAAAATTATCTTGGTGTGTATCACGTAACTTCAGTAAAAGGAGCCACGTCACCTTTATGGGTTAACCCTTTCAGGTTCCTTTTTTTATTCATTACTCTTTTTAAAATAAAAAAAAAACTAAAAGAAAAGCTAATTCATATATATATAAAAAATGTATAGTTGCTATGGATTTATTCGCTTTTTTTTCTTTCTTTTTTTTTTGTCTTATTTGATGCAAAAACGGAATGTACTTGTTATGTTCTCAAAATAAACGGATTGTATGCCGCGGACGCGCACCTGGCTGTCTGCTGGCTCTTCCTAAGCTATGCTAAGTACTTTCAGCAGTGATTTGGGTTAGGACCACTCCGGCGTTCTCTCTCTCTCTCTCTGTACTGCCACAATAAATTTGTGCTGTAGGAAAATATTCTTCGTTATGTGTCAGAGGACGCTTTGGTTTAATTTGTTATTCCATTTTGGGCAAAAAACGGAACAAGTTGTGCCCAGAGCAGGGAACACGAAAGGAACCTTGAATCAGCATTCTACCGAAATAAATGAGGAGCGCAAAACGCATAGGGAATTAACCCCTCTTAATGTATACACGACGCCTTACACTGCAATATAGCAACAGAACCCTCGCGGCTAAGTCACAAAACCCTCTTGGTCCGACGTCGTGTTCACAAGTACAGAAAGCAAGGCTGAATACACAAAATGCTGCACGTTCAAAAATATTTCTCTTCCACAGACAGGTTAAATACTAGGGGCAGCGCGATGCCTTTGATTAAGCGTCTTTCAGCGAGGAATTCATCAGGAATGCTTTTCAAATCGGCTGCTAGTTGTGTAGCCAAGTGTTAAGTACCGCGTTCCTTAACCTTGGAACTTGGAATGAGCAGTGATAACCCGTGTATAACCCCGATATTATTATATATATTATGTTATAGCTTCAGAAAAGGCCTGGATTGCTTCAGCGCTCCATCAATTGATATCTCTCGAAGGAGCAATTCATATAGCTAGTCTTCTCTACGGACATAGGTTTTCAAACGTTTTGGGGGTCAAACATTTTGAGAAGCGTATGAATGAAGAGTGCTACATTTAGAACAGATCATGAAAGAGGTGACACAAGACTGAATGTATTAACAATACGGATATATGTCGTGTATCAACTAAAAACCAAATCATTCCATGTTTAATTCCTCAATTCCAACCAACAACACAGTCAAATATAGAGGGTGGTAGTCCTTTAGTCTCGGACTGTTGGTAATTCCCAAGGTTTAGCTCACTTTGTAACATTCGTTGACTTACTCTTGCGCTTTGGCCAGCGATAAGTTGGTCATCCTCCGTCTGCACGCTCGTTCGGCTTCTAATATCATAATCTTCTTGTTCAAAATCAGAATCGTCCTCAAGTTCTTCGGGAGTCTAAACGAGGGAAGCAGTATGACAAATTGACAACACATACTAATGATGTTATTCCGAGCTTGCACTCTAAACCCATGTAGGCCAACGGCATGTCACGCTATGGATGGAGATAGAAAGGGCAAGAAACATTGTGTTTTTACACTTTAAGGGATTTGTAGCTGTTTATGGGTGAAAAAAGTTGTAGAAGGGTAACAAAAGAAACAATGTACAATAACTAAATACAGGACAATAGAAGTTCCATTAAACGCATAATCCAAACATTCTGAAGGGCCAAGAACGGTTGTTGTCACCAACGTGGAAATCTCCTTCTAATGCCTTTTTGTTACTCTACAAACGACATACCGTTTGGATTATTTAATGAATGGAATGATAATGAGTTATGGTCCGCACTATTTCAATTTACACATGATAAATGATATCCTGAGATTGCATTTAAACCAGTGATAGTCTGTTAAACACTGATGTCTCGGAAGTTAATGTAGTGTAAAAAGTTACAATGGTGTGGTTTGTTAATGAGCGAAGAAATGCTAAGTACCAGATGTTTCGGGCTCGGGAAGATTTTTTTTTTTTAACAGATATTATTCTTGGCTCATATGGAAGAATTTGGCCCAACGCATACATTACAGGGTCGTGTAGGTAAGAAAATAAGATTTTAATTAGAGTTAAAAACTTTATGTTGCCGTTTTTTTCTCTTTTTCTGACTGGTAAGCAGAAACTTGCGGTATCGCTAAGTTTAACCCCTCCTCACCTGGGGCGCAAAAAACGTTTAACCATGGGGAAAAAGTATGTCGTGTGCACTTTTGTTTTTGACTATTTTAAAATGGACGTAAAATCTGATTATGATTTTGTTTTTACAGAAAGCATTTTTTTTCATTTGCGTCCGAGGTGTTGAGCGGCCCTGACTTTGCACTCTGTTGTTATTCAATAAACATTGATATTACTTTATAGAGTACTTGAGACCGGTGAATGACTTTTTGCTTCACCTTAGCACAACCTCCCTAACAAGAAAAGATATCGCTAAAGGAAAATGTATATTTGCTATTCATACAGAAGCAGAATGCAACATGAGCTATACACTAATACGCTATGCGGACAAAAGTTTTGGGACACCTGACCATTGCACCAACAGGGACTTTGATGACATCACATTCTAAATACATAGACATTAATATATAGTTGTTCCCTCCTTTGCAGCTATAACGGCTTCCACTCTTCTGGGAGGGATTTTGGGGAGTTTCTGTGGGAATTTTTGCCCGTTCATCCAGTAGAGCGTTTGTGAGGTCAGGCGCTGATGTGTGACAACACAGATATGGCGGTGCTTTGCTAAGGTTATCTAAACATTGTCTCTTTTAAAATTACTTTTCGATTTTGTAACAACTTAAATAAATTTTTAGGTTTTTTTACACATCTCACAATGCTAAATTAGATGCTGCTTCATTCTCCGCATCTAGCCCAACAAATATGGATGGATCTCCACATATCCCTTTCCCCCCCAAAACTCTTAAATGGCCATTCATATGTCTAAGTTCATGTACTCACCCTTATCATGAGAACGGCTTTCCGTATATCACGCACTCCATCGTAAACCAGACGGGACGCGTCTATAAATTCATTCTCTTCAAACGGCTGGGGGATATTTGTGCTTAATGCTTCAATGGCAACTTCAACTTGTTCAGCAAATCGGGGCATAACTACACGAGAGGATGGAGAAAAAAAGGGTTAATCCATTCCTCTTTAACTGTATGGTTCCAGAAGAACTGGATCTAGTAAAGGAGAAAAAAGGAGCAGCCACAGAGGGTTCTTAGATTCTAGAAGGCTAACTGGATACGTTTCTGTTTTTCAGGTGGAAACGTTTTTTTCAAGTAAAAAGAAGAAGAAGAAGAAATTGCCTGGAGTGGTACCTGAGATTGGATGATGGATAACACAAAACACTTTGGCAAACAGTTTTACTGTGAAATGAAAGATTGACGTCGCGTTTTGAGGTATTGACTTTAGTGTAAAACAAGATCCTGTAGGCTGCGGTATATGCTTCTCCCGAACAGAGCCGCTTGGAGAAGACTTTAACAAGACAAGTAAAAAAAACAGAACACAAAATCGGTAATACATGTGGAAAATACTATTATAGGAGGAACATATTCACGGAATATATAGAATAACCATATCATGTTGATTAAAACATTTTTGGAAACCTGAGATTTGTGGCATTCTATGAACAAAAACTTAGATATTAATTATTTTCCTGATCTGAGATCCACTCTCTTCTCCTCACCTCACACTTACAAAGGGTGAGGGGACCAATAAACTTCCACTTATGGAAAACTGCAACGTAATAGGGAATAACAACTTTATGGGAAAGAATGATCATGCAGTAGTGACATCAACTTTATGAGCAAGGTAAGCCCACACATAAAGGACCACTGCTCTACAACGCTCTAACAATAACAGATAACTCAACGCCTTGGATATAAGGACTGATGAACAATTTTGGAATCACCTCCTACATGATCTACTCCAAAACATCATCACTACTCAAGAAGATACAGGACTTCCTCAACAAACTTCAACATGAAACCAACTTTGATCAGATAAGAACGGTCCAGCTAATGAAAACTCGGAAATGGGCAACACAGGCCAAAAATAAGAAACTCATAGGACTCCAAGATAACATCTACCACCGAAACACCCAAAAAACACTATATATGGTACCTCACCTGTAATATAACCCCCAGCGCTGTATACAGTAATATAACCCCCAGCGCTGTATACAGTAATATAACCCCCAGCGCTGTATACAGTAATATAACCCCCAGCGCTGTATACATTAATATAACCCCCAGCACTGTATACAGTAATATAACCTCCAGCGCTGTATACAATAATATAACTCCCCAGCGCTGTATACAGTAATATAACCCCCCAGCGCTGTATACAGTAATATAACCCCCCAGCGCTGTATACAGTAATATAACCCCCAGCGTTGTATACAGTAATATAATCCCCAGCGCTGTATACAGTAATATAACCCCCAGCGCTGTATACAGTAATACCGTATTTGCTCGATTATAAGACGACCCTGATTATAAGACGACCCCCCAAAATCTGAATATTAACTTAGGAAAAAAAGAAAAAGCCTGAATATAAGACGACCCTAAAGGAAAAAAGTTTTACCAGTAAATGTTAATTCATGTAAACTATTTTTTTTAATAAAAGCTATGATTGAGAAAAATATTTTTTTTTTGTTTTTATTTCTTTTATATTTTCTATTGTATTTTCCAACCTGTCCCCCAGTTACGCACATCTGCCCCCAGGCTTGCCACACCAATATGGCACTGTGGCCCATGATATGCCTTTTAACCCTCTATATGCCACTGTGCCCCATGGTATGCCTTTTGACCCCCTATGTGCCACTCTGCCTCCAGAAATGCCTTATACCCCTATATCCCATTCTGGCATTTAGGGGGTTAAAATGCATATTATGGGGCAGAGTGGCATATAGGGAGGTATAAGGCATTCCAGGAGGCAGAGTGGCATTAAGGGAGTTAAAAGGCATTATATAGAGCACTCTGCCTCCAGAAATGCCTTATACCCCTATATGCCACTCTGGCATTTAGGGGGTTAAAAGGCATATTATGGGGCAGAGTGGCATATAGGGAGGTATAAGGCATTTCAGGAGGCAGAGTGCACTATTAAATGCCCCCTTAACGCCACTCTGCCTCCTGAAATGCCTTATACCTCCCTATATGCCACTCTGCCCCATAATATGCCTTTTAACCCCCTAAGTGCCAGAGTGGCATATAGGGGTGTAAGGCATTCCAGAAATGCCCTACACACACACACACACACACACACACACACACACTTACTTACTTACCGGTGCTTCCAATTTCCTGGTGTATTGCCGGGGCAGCGGGTTGACGTCTCATTCCGCGGCAGCCGGAAGGAGGTGGAGTTGGCAGCGGGGGTTTGTATGCGTCCGTCGCAAATACCTTCCCCGGCTGTCAGAGATCAGGAACTCTGGAACAATGATCTCTGACAGTCGGGGAAGGTATTTGCGACGGACGCATACAAACCCCCGCTGCCAACTTCACCTCCGGAAGCACCGGTAAGTGTGTGTGTGGGGGGGGGGGCGACGACAGGAGGATCCAGGTCCCCTGCAGCGGTGCGGGGGATCTGGATCTTAGTCTCCTAATCAGACCTCTATTTGAGGTCTGATTAGAAGACGACCCCGATTATAAGACGAGGGGTATTTTTCAGAGCATTTGCTCTGAAAAAAACCTCGTCTTATAATCGAGCAAATACGGTATAACCCCCAGCGCTGTATACAGTAATATAACCCCCAGCGCTGTATACAGTAATATAACCCCCCAGCACTGTATACAGTAATTTAACCCCCCAGCACTGTATACAGTAATATAACCTTCCAGCGCTGTATACAGTAATATAACCTTCCAGCGCTGTATACAGTAATAACCCCCAGCGCTGTATACAGTAATATAACCCCCAGTGCTGTATACAGTAATATAACCCCCAGTGCTGTATACAGTAATATAACCCCCCCGCACTGTATACAGTAATATAACCCCCCAGCGCTGTATACAGTAATATAACCCCCAGCGCTGTATACAGTAATGTGGGTCAGAATTGACAAAAAACGGTTTTATCTCATTTTGTTCCAATAAACCCTCTTTTATCTGCAGACCTGGAGCCGCCATTGCTGTCAGTCATGTGATATTTTGGGTGACTTTCCCGACTCAAACACCACACTGAGCTGATGCTTTACGGCAATACTAATGAAGTCCGTCCCTCCATAGACTTTCTTGAGTCACAGTGGCATGCTGGGTGATTCAGACTGAGCCATTCTATTGTTTCCTACAGGCAGTATGATGAGGAATCAAGGTATTTGTCTAGTAGTTTGTCAGATAACAGAGCGAGAACTCATACAAATGCCTAATACACAGCTGCCTGGATATATATGAGCTATTTGTTTGAGTTCTCGCTCTGTTATTTGAGACCATGAATATATTTGGTGGCAGCTCTCCTTTAATCTAAGCCTTTATATTGGAGCAACAATGTACCAGATGAAAAAAACAAACCCTTCCAAGGACAAACCCATCCAGAGCTCTTATTCTATAATAACGCCGGTGAAGATTAGCTGGGAATCTAGAACATTAATATGCGATTTTCCACTCAAGCGAGAAACTCTTTAGAACGTAAACAAAGGTGTTTTTTTGTGTGTGTTAAAATACATGAATTTAACAGAGAACTTTAATGGAAAGTGACAAATCATATCTATTCTACTTACCAGTTTCTGACAGTAATTTGGTCGCTTCCAAGACTTTCTCCGTATAAACACCGGCTTCGTAGTTCTCCATTTCGGCGTTAATGATATGGATCACTCTGGCCGCACGACCTCTAATGGCGCCTGCGGTTCTATCCAGTGTATCCACGTCGCCCTCCTGCAGGGCGATGACACATTTATTCACGTCCTCCAGTATGTGGTTTTCTATGGAAGGAAGCGGCACGTACGGAGCACACGTCAGTATAACAGGACTTGGTTAGGAAAGCTGAGCGTTAAATGAAAATGTTGTCATGTTTAGAATATTAGGGTCATTTCCTCGTTGGATCGAAAAATATAAGTGATATTTTCAAAGCGACTACCCAGCCATAATCTATATGTGCTGATTTCATAAAGCTGATGAGGTCATTTCTCGAGGTCAGATCCTTGTTATATTTTCCCGCCATTTACGAATAACGCAGGCCTAGTCTCCGGTGAACTTTTGCAGCAGTTATTTTTTGTAAGGAAGCACAAATGCAATAAAGCTACAGTACATTGAAGTACAACTGAAGTATAATGGCATAAAAGTGCAGTAAAAGTGCAGTATTGCAGTTTTTTCCTGTCCAAAAAAACTGCAGTATTACTTCAGAAAAAACATGCAGTAATTTTTCGTAAGGGTTATGCTCGAGGGATCCTAAATCCCTAACCCTGTCATATACTGAAATATGAAAATATCATAATTAAATATAGCTTGAGTCCATTATCTAAAAATATTAGAGACTTCGATGGAATGTAAAGAAGTTTTAATTATCAAGAGGGTGACAGATAAGTGGATCAGTGTCCCAGCAGAAGCGGTAGTACATTGAGGGTATGCATATATGCATTTGGCTCCTGAAGATGAGAAGCCTAGATGGGCCGACTGGGTCTTATCTGCCGTCAAATTCTATGTCTCTGTGTTTAAATTAGGGGAAACCATACCAGTCGAATACATCATCTCCACTATCACTGTCTAATCCATAAAGCGAAGCCCTTTTTGATTTTTTTCCCTTTATTTTAACACCACAATAGAACAAATTCTGGCAGCGCTGCCTTAATCGATGAACTTATCCAGGTTTATTCAAATATTGTTATAAGCAGCAAGTGGTTGGTATAAAATATTTGGCTTTTAAGTCATTTATTGATCTTTACGCTCAGAACAAAACTAATAAAATACCAGATTGTCATCTATATGATTCCCGTCACTCTCAATCTGGGCACGAAAAGACTGATCAGCTAAATGAAAGAAACGGGACGGCATGAAAGCAGCAAGTATTAGCGGTGTTATCTGGGTGAAAGCTGGACTGATAGAACGTAAAGAAAACATATTTTATGATAACTAAAATTATTCCGGGGAATACACGATTTTAGAAACAATCTAAAATCAAGTAAAGAGAGACCGAGTCGTACATAGATGGCTGGAAACATACATGACTGTGGTTCCACGATTCTAACTATTATCAGGGGTGTCAAAAACTGCCCAACCCTTTCTTCTAAGGGAGGCATCAATAACGAGGGGAAAAGAGGGCAGCTGCCTAGCCTCGAACATCCTAGAGACTTCCTAGTTTGGACCCAAATCCCTCTTTCCTCCCTTTGATGCCCCCTATTTTCTAGAAGCTCAGAATGTTTTGTTGGGTATGAGGGTCACACAGGGTTTTACAGTCCTAAAAGCCACAATAATGTGTAAAAACTAGACTTGTCTATTCAGATTTGTACGAACGGCACATTTAACAAAATCTCTCAATGTTGTTGATCTGTACAAATCTGCAAAAAGAGCCCAGACCCACAAAACGGGGGAAAACAAAGCCAAAAGCTCATGTTTGACAGCTATCCTTCTATGCCTTGCATGTCCTTGTTATTCTCTCTTCTTTCTTTGTCCGCATTGTCCGATTGGATGGTCGGGATAGAGGACGTCACCAGAAGCTCCATCATTTTGCCCTAAGATAACCTTCTGTGAACGTCCACCAAAATGGCAGAGCTTCTGGTGATGTCCTCTCCCCCAATCGGGGAATCAGTGAGGAGGACGTCACCAGAGGCGCCACCATTTTGGCGGAAATTTGCCGGAAAGGTTTTGTCCGTTGAGATGCAGATGAAGAAAGAAGAATAAAAAGAGAAAAAAGGAGAAAGGAGAGCAAGACACGAAAGCGGAAGTGGTTGGCAGAGAAGGTTGGGAGACATTCAGGGAGCATGAGTGAGAGGGGAAGTGAAAAAAGGAGGGAGTCAAATTCTTTTTTATCTTTATCATTTTTGGCCCATTTGCACATGTCTAATGCACAGGAAATGGGTTTATTAATTAAATTACGTATGTAACATGCATCCCTTTCTAAATATCTTACTCAGTTACAAATCTATATTTCTCCAAGCCACATAAAAAACGTGGTGTTCTTGTTCAGCCGTTGGAACCGCTTGGTATTAAATACCCTTTGTTGGGAAGAATTTCAAGCGAAAAAATTGAAGCTGTTATTACACTCTATAACACATTGTGTTAAAAACGGTGTGACAAAGTGGAGATTAGAGAAGAAAATGCATCTATTTTCTATTTTTATATATTGTATTTTCTGTAGGAAGTCACATGTCGTATGCTCTGTTCCGAAACATGGTTTATAACAGTTAATCACATTGTGTCATTGTGTAGCAGACCACTATATCACAGAGTTTAATATATCCGGCGGTGGAAATATACCTCTTGTTACTTTGTTCGACATGATTTTTATTGGCCGGAACTGTTAATACTGAAGATACGACTTTATTATACAGGAGAAAGGCAATGATTCTTAGAATTACAATTTTGGCCTGTATAAAGAAGACGGCATGTGAGATTACTGCTCAAATTTATTTATTTTTATTTATTTTTATATTATTTATTTGTTTTTTTTATTTTAATATAATTGATTTTGCCTGAAACAGCACAGCGAGGAGTCCAAAAATATATATTTAAATGTTACAGAGCTCGTCTACGGTTCAGGCAATAGATAAGTCTATAAAGGAGAGGACAAGAAACCAATTTTTTATTATCATTGTGATAATCACAAAAAAAAAAATCACGCAACAAAAAAAAAACCTCGATATTTCAGAAAAAAATAGAAATGGAGAGGATTGAGCACAAAATCTTTAAGAAATATCAAAGATATTGTTCCCGTGGTGTACGGTATTATCGACTAGTTGAGGGACCACTCCATTACTTAGCACCTTATGCCCCCTTCTCTTTTAAGGTTGCCTTCAAGTTTGTTTGTCATAAATGTTTAGATTATGTACACACTACATATTTAGAGATGTTTTACTTTTTCCAAGAGTATTTTCCTATTTATTTCCATACCCAATATTACCACCGCCATTAGTGAGAAGATAAAAATAGCTCAGTCGTAGAGATAACAAATGGCCCGCAGCTCCATCTATATCCGGCTCGGTTGTTAATTATGAAACTATGTTTAAACAGCAAGGTAGTGCAGGGCGAATGAGTTGAACGTGTTGTCCCCCCAGTGGGAATTATGCCGTTGTGTTTTTAACAAGGTCATCTGTGGTTGTGTCATCTCATCGTCAATAAATTCAAAATGGCAGCCCTCCCTTAGCCCTGCACACTGATCTAGGCCTATATTAACTCCCTTGTTTCTATACAGAACAAAAAAGACTAGACCTAGGACAGCATGCCCAAGGGGCCATAGTCCTCCTGTCTGAAAACCGGGCAGCAGGTCGCCCTCTTGGGTGAATAGGCACCCTGGCGAGTGGCAGCTCAATGGGCCAGTTACAAGGGAGACCTCTGATCTCTCCAACTGGCTCGTTAACACTTGGCACAGCCAATGATAATTGTTTAAGTGGCATGAAACACTGCGGGAAAGCTGCTGCTAACCGGCTACCGGTAGCCAAATCCGGGATACTGATAATTACCAAATCGCCGTATTTCCGTCCCGGACAGGAAACCCAGATCACTCTCTCTATATACTTTACTTACAGAGTCAGGCATTGAAATTATGATGTCATTCATGGTCATGATGCAAAAGTTCATTGAAAGGAAGAAATATGTTTTGACATATCATTTAATTTCCCATTAAACGGAGCACCCCAAGAAAACGACATGTATACCTGACACGGACAGGAAGTCATCCACGGATGTGATGTCATCGACGGCTTCTGTAAGAACCCGGACCTGCTTCTCCCATTGGTCTTTAAAGACATCCATGTTATCCTGGGCAACTTTACTTTGTGGCCGAGCAGCTAATGTCAAGGCTGCGTTGATCACCTAGAATAAATATGTCATTGCTTGAGAAGAGGAGCATTACGCGTAATCTTTATTAGTAACGTTTCTTTTTTTATGCGTGGAATTTAGAATAAAGATCACTTAATAATCAAATAGCAAAGTTTTTACTTTATTGAGAGGGTGGTAGGTAAGTGGAACAGCCTCGCAGCAGAAGTGGCAGAGGTAAATATAGTGGGAGAATTTAAGCATGCATGGGATAGGCATATGGCTTATGAATCTAAGACGAGACCAACGACTGATTAAGGTCCGAGTCTTTCTATTAGGAAAAACAGGGTGACTAGACGGGCTGAATGGGTCTTATTTGACGTTAAGCAGCGATCACTGTCTGAACCCAAATCAGACATTATTAAACCCAGAGTTTGATTGCTTCCAGACACCCCATCCTGTGAGTTTATCCAAACATAATTTCTAATACGTACCTGAGGGCACAAACTATCGATCTGGGTAGCTGCCATACGGACCAACTTTACGCCTTCTTCATTATTGGAGATTGAACAGGCCAGATTGGCCACCTGATGGTTAAAAAAAAACAACAAGAAAAAAAAGAGGAAAAAAGTTAATTTAGCACAAGCAGTATTTTATAAGCTATATAAAATAATAATAATAATATAAATGAGCTGCAATGACACAGGGCCCGTCACAAAGCCTGCCATTCCCCATAAATACAGGAGACATCAATACATTGCGATCCTCCTAGTACCTAATGAGTTAAATAGCATTTATCATCTGTGTGTATACGATCGTGTTTATAATTAACTGTTCGGTGGCAGGGGGATGAGTAACACACTGGAAATGGTTGCAATTGTAGCAAATAACCACCGGAATTCAGCAACATTGCCCAAAATGAGCCAACGTTATTACAGATAATTGATTTGATAGGTAAGAATTATGTGGCAGGAGAAACATGCGCTATACCTACCGTATCGTATATATATATATTTATTTATAGAGCTAGAAATGTTATATACACCATATAAAGGTGAATTTACAAACAGCACCAAGTATGGAGTATATTAATAGGTTAAAATGTTTCAATGTATAAGAAGCTTTTTCTGATACTATGGCAATAAGTACCATTTTTTTCCTTGATGAAATTCAAACAGGGTGAAGTCTGACAAATGTAAGAAGTATTATCCAGGGCATGACTGGAACATTCATAACTAACAGCGATTATGTTTCTTGTACAAAATTGCTTTAAAAAAAAAAAAAAAAAAATCCCAGTACCGACAACTTGAAAAGGCTTAATTTACATTAAATAAATAGGCAGAGCGTAGCCAAGAGTATAATTGCTGCAAGCTGAATCAGAAGTACTCTAAATAGACATGGAAATCAAGTTAGAAAATAGATTTAAATTTAGATACTCAATAATGTTTTGGCTACACTCCCGGCCACACATATCATAGCTGTTTCATCAATAATTCCTGGGCAAAGCGACGGCGCTCCGTGTATCAAAGACGACGATATCCGCCAGAATAATTTATTTTATTTTGGGGATTTATACCTGTACAGGTATTTTTTTATTTTTTTTATTAAAAAAATGATTGTGCCGAGATCTTAATAATGTATATATCTCTTCAGCTGGAATTAATTCATATAGAGAAACGTAGCGTTTTACAGCATATAAGAACCATCTAGCCCGTTTTGTTCCCGATTTAAGATAAAATAAGTGCCGTATTAATGATGCTGCTGGAATTAAAATGGAATTATAGTTAGGAACCCTTTTTTTTTTTCGCCCGGCAGAAATACGTTTATTTAAAAAACATCCAAAGTATATAAGATAGAAAGGAAACAATTGGGACTTATAAATTAAATTATTTTTATGTTTTTTCGTGATTTATTTTAAACTGGGGAATTAAATTGAGATGTTCTACTAAGGGCAGGAGGTAAAAAAAAAAAAATGTCATGTATTTTTTATTATTTGTCAGGATTTTTCTGCTTTTTTTTTTTGCAATTTATTAATGAAATTATATTCTGGGAAAAAAAAATATTTTAAAAAAAAAATCTCTTAACAAACTCCCAAAAAATTATTTTAAAATATTCCTAAACTTCTCTGTTTCACAAACTTTTCTTCAGACAAAAATCACAGGCGCTGCTCTTTATTCACATCTGCACAGAAGACAAACCGATACAATTTTCAAATAGCATGTTTGTGTATTCATGATACCTTCCGGCAGAGATACCAGTTGGAAATAATTCATGAATGATTTCAAATACCCTCGTCTAATTTAATTTATTTATTTATTTTTCCCAAAATTTCTCCTCTGGCCTCCCCTCGCGGTATTAATCTGTTCCCCTCGTCTTCTTTACGCCGACGTATAAGCCCCGATACATCTGCCTTTCAACCGAGTCCATTCCGCTCCGCAGTCATTTAGAACGCGGCCGGCGTGCGTCTCAATGTCAAATCGTTCCGTAGCCGAGCCACCCTAGGCTTCAACGTGGCTTCCAGGCATCTTCTACTCAAGCTTCTCCCTTAATAGAATTATTTTCATCTCAAGGCCAACGTGTTTGTTCATTGAGACCCAACTTGTGTCGATTGGTTTTAATTATTATGAACCGACAACCTCCAAAGTGTTGTTTTTTTATTATTATTATTCATCGTATATGTGAAATATTTTTGCAAGGATACACAACCGATGAAACGGCCTTAAAAGCTGCCACCAGGAGACAAACGATAGAGAATATATAGAGAGAGCTGAAACATAAAGTCAACGCACCATTACAGAGCCATATTCTCTGAATATAATCCTTATCTTGACTTTTATCTGTTTGCAGACGATGATGTGAATGAGAGAGATCTTTCTCCGGGCTCAAAACACACCATCCGTCTTGCGTTTTCTGAGAGGTCCGCTACGTAATAGGCAGCACTTTAATAGTTCTATAATAGTTTTATCGAGCCTTTAAGATACCCATCGCACTGATGTGAAACGCGCCGTCCCGCTACAAGAGTGTTTTATTTCTCTACTCTACGGCTTTGAGATTTTCCGTTTACCTCCGTCCGCATTAATCACGCCGGGGCGAAAGAAGATCTGGCCGGCGGAGGCAGGTGGACGGCTTTAAAGAGATGTTTTGGAAGCATCTTTGAATCCATGTGTGAACGCTGCTTTGGATATTTGTATGTTGTAGTAGTTAAATGATCTGTAGAACCTCAAGTCTTAAGACGGCCAACACGTACTTTACAAGGACAATGGCTTCAACCAAAGAAGATGCCATAATCTTTGGATATATGGCCTTGAGAGACTGGTCCATCTTTGCTCCTCTGCTCAACCCTTGAGCCCCATTTCGATTCTTTTTGGTTCTTATGGTGCCATCACCCTACTTGTGATCTATACAGGGCCGGCCCTATAATGGAGCAGACTGGGGCAATTTTGAAGGGGCGGCATTTTGCCGCCCCAAGTGCCGCTTTTTTGTCATCCGATGCGGCTTCCACCGCTGTTTAATTATGGAAAAGCTTGCCTCCGTGCCGATCGGTTCGGCTCTTCGTTCCACCCCCTCGAAGATGCGCCGTGATGCTCAAGGGGGCGGGCTCATGCAGAGCAGTTGCCTGTCACCGCGTGACAAGGAGAAGATCTCAAGGGAGAAGAGCATTCATGCCCCTGCTGAAAGGTAAGTACAAGGGGGGTAATGGTAGATAATAGGGAGGGAGAGGAAGGGTAGAAAATGGGGGGGCGGCAGGGACGGAGGGAGAGGAAGGGTAGATAAGGGGGGGGCGGCATTTTAAAATTCGCCCCAAGCGGCATTTTGCCTTGGGCCGGCCCTGGATCTATAAATGTTTATCGTTTCTTTGTTCTGGCAGACCGGACATTTTTTTATGACTTGTCTTCCCGTGATCACTTGTATCAATAAATTAACTCATATTCCTCTTAAACGATCTGCTGTTTTCTTTCAAGACCTAAAACAACATCGCTAACCGATAACATAATGACAATTATTGTACTAGGTTTACTAGAACTTTTGGTCTTTTTGGATGTGGTTATTAACTTTGTCTAGGGTTTTTTTGGAGGAAAATACCATTTTCCACAGTTCTTTCATGCCTTCATAAATCCCTCGTCAATCGATATTGATACATTTAACTGACCCATTCCGTAAAAAAAAAAAAAAAAATCCCCAAAAAGTTATCGACTTTGACTAAAAACTCTATTTTCCCTTTTGGGCTAATATTCATTTTTTTTTCATTACCGAATACCCCATTAAAGGCAAGAAAAGTAGCGGCTGAGAGTTATCGGGTTATGACGCCTGTGCCGGATGATTGTTTTAAATGTTACTATATAAAAAAAAGAATAAAAGAACACCAGTGTTTAGTTACAGATAACCTCTAGCTAATCACCTCTAGCCATTTAACCCCTTAAGGACAATGGGCGGTCCCTAAACCCATTGAAAACAATGCATTTTGAGCCCGTAGATGTACGGGCTTTGTCATTAAGGGGTTAATCATTCCACTCGTTGGTAGAGAGGGCCTTTAAACAAAAAAAAAAAGTCCCCGGACCATCTGGCTATAGACGGATCTAGAGTATATTTCACTCTAATTTCCCTTACTAGCCACGAAGCAGCAATGAACCTTTTTTATGAGATCACAGAATTACTTGAGATGATGGATTGTGATATGCGCGCAGCTTGCAAGGTCATTACTAGTTTTCTGGATACATTCCTTCAAATAGAAAGAGATTTTATGCATCTGCCAAAAAAAAAAAAAAACAACGAAAAAAAAAAACCCCGAGAAATGCTTACAAAGGCAAATGTTATTTCTAAGACTCTGCTTGTTAAAAATAGGTATGTACAAAAGACAGATCCATCTGCTTGGTTACCATTAATGTGTGAAGCTACTAACACGTCTATCGAAGGGGTCTTTGCTGCGTTGTGTTTTATTCTCACCCCCACGGGCATGAGTTTAGCCAATGAAAACATTAAGAAAAATACATTAACAGCCATCTAGTATCCATAGAAACTCTGGATAATTGAGTCAAGAACCCGCGTTTTGACAAGTCTTTGCTGGGGCAGGTAGTCAGGGCTTCTTCTTGTGGGAGGAGAAGACTTGTCCGCTAAAGTCTGCCATATTGCCACCCACCTGTAACACTATTGTAACTTAACGCAGCATTAAATACATAAAATGTATAAATGTATAAGAAGCTTTGTCTGATACTATGGCAATAAAGACCAAATTATTTTCTTGATAACATTCAAATACCATTCCTAGCAATGTTGAATGCTCCAAACTCTCAACAGGTGCAGGCGGTAGAATGATAATGAGAGACAGGAACGAGTATTTGAAGAACAAGGAAAATATCTGTTTTTCTTGCATTAAACTTTTTTGTTTACTTGTTAGTTCATGCAGGTTTCAAACCTCAATCAGTTGATTGAAATATATAGATTTTATCTAGGTGTCAAAGAGGGACTATCCTTGCTGAACAGAGACACTTGAGAGGTATGTAGCTGCCTACAGCACTGAGATGTTTCTCCTGCTAAACAGGAGGAGAACAGTGGAGATAAAAGTTATATTAAGCAACACCCTTTGCAAAGCACAGGCAGGAATGATATTTATCTCTATAATAAGATAGACTTGGGTAACTAGGTGAGTAACGCATGGATACCATATCGATTTGGCCCCTCAGATAGTGATTTTCTGAGGGATAGTGAAACAAAGGCAATTACCAGTACGTTTAAGGTTTCCAATGAGCAGAAACAAAAATCAGGGTCAGACCTTAAGTCAGGTTGGAATATATTTTTCTTGACCCGTATTTATTCCGGGACAACAGATGAAAAGGCAGCCAAGGTGAAAATTCTTCATTCTCTCACTCAGGGTTTCTCGCTACTCTCAAATAAAACAGTTTATACTCCAAATGTTGTTTGCAAAGAGATTTTTGATACATAAGAATTATCCTCCCATCCACCGCGTCCGCAGCACCACGAGATTTATTATCTAGTAGCCTAATAACACAATGATCTCCACCAGGTCAGTGAAATTTTAGCTTAACGGGTTCCTTTTACCACCTTCCCGCATGCAGTAAAAAGTAATATCCATATCATTATGAGTTACCGATGTTTTGTTTTATCAACAGAATCCTGCAATCCTTCCGTTAATAATTTATTCTATAAAGTGCTGAAAGAACATCTACCAGAGCAAGGGAGTGCGAAAAGCACATTAAATCACACTTCTTACTGCAGGTATCACAATAAAGCAGACAGAATGATTTACCGGCGCAGGCGATACACTCCCACCACCGCCTTGAAGTGAAGAGGATTTATTTTGGGAGTGCGTGATAGTAGTGAATATGATAATAGATCTAACACAAAGGTCCTTCCAAAAAAAAAGCCCAAAATGAATGGATAACACTCAGATTTATCTTCACCAGTCTCTGAAACCTAGCAATTAATTGTCCCCTGTTGAGATGTCCCTCTGAACGTGACTCTGCCGGTTACTCTAAGGTTGTTGGAATGCCGATGAGACCATGGTTTGATTATTGATTGAAGGAACGGTTTCTTTTGGACTATATTCTTTAGAATCGACTTGGGTAAAGTTCTGGAGACCACATGGCCGGAAGGATGTAGACATTCTGGAGAGAGTTCAGAAGAGGGCGACTAAAATGTTGAATGGTTCGTATGGCTTGGAGAGGAGAAGAAAGAGGGAAGATGTCTGCTATTCACCCGCCATGTAAGCAAGGGAGGCCCTCCTGCCGGCTCCATGCGTCCAGCCCCGCCGACCCGGCGCCTTTCCTCCTTCTAGCCCTATATAAACCATCAGAAGCCCATTACACTTTGCCCTCTAAAGATCTTACCTATGTTTTGACATAGTGTAATCTACCCCAGTGGGTTCCTGTATTCCTAAACTACCGTTCCTCGCCCCCCCCCCCCCCGGCCACGGCTTGTGACCCGACTACTCTCTAGTCTGGCTCCCTGACCTCGGCATGTTCTACGGTTTTCCTGAACGCCAACGTCCTGCTTAAGACTTGTTTGGTTTAACCTGTGTGTGCCCTTGGAGGGTTTCACTACCTCTATGGTCTTTTATAGATTTTGTTTTAATGGACTCTGCAACGTGTAAGCCGTAGAATGCCACAGGACGGGGCAAATCACTCCACACTCCGATACCGAATGGGTTAAGAAGCATAACGGTGAGAGATTTGCACAAAAAAGGTATAATTATCACACGAGAAACACTAATTCCGACTATAATTATGCAGGCTACACATAAATGGATGGAACGCGCATGCATATTAGAGGGGCAGTATTGCTTGGGCACAGATGGGTTTTCCGAAACATGCTGCTACCCCGCAGGGGATCTGTATATAAAGAATGATACATGCTGGGATGTGGCTGTGAATCTTGACATTATAGAGCTACATTTTTCTGCGGCTCTTATGCGTAATGCTTCTCTTTATACTTTATAATGCAGACTTAACAAGAGGAGTCTCTAGCTGGGAGGATCTCGCCACTTCCGCAAAAAGCAAAGCAATCCGTGCACTGGCTTGTCCAAGGTTAATGTAAGGATGTCTCGGAGGGAAATGTTATCTGTCAGAGTGATCACAGAGATGCTATTATTTAAAGGGAAATCAGATTAACTATAAGTCGTACATGCAGGTGAGACCAGGGGCATAGGCTCGTGGTCGCAGGAGTCACAACTTGGGGAGATGATCTCTCACACGCTCTCCCTGCATGCTGATCAAGCGACATGACATGCTTTTTATTCATGCTGGATCAATCTGAAGGGAGGGAGAGAGACGCAGGCAAGCTGTCTGGAGACTTAGCTCAAGCTGGGGACAAAAAATGGCGTAGACAGGCTGTTTGGGGGCTAAGGTGGCACATAAAAGGTGTTTGGGGACAAGCTTGGCAACTGGTGGCAAAGCTGGCCGTTTGGAACATGGTGCCCCTAAGTAAGACTGTTGGCTCTCCTGTACACTGGAGCACAATGCTGAGGGCACGTGTTGGCTTGCACCTAGTACATTCTCCCTTGGGTTCTAGGTTCCAAAAGGAACCCTGTTAATACCCGTCCATGCTTCTAGCGTACCGGATCATGGACTCGATGACACTCCAGAGTGTTTCCTATAGAAACCGGAAGTCATGTCAAACAACAGTTCTTTAATAGCGCACCCTGGGCAAAGAACTACCTTTTGTTTTTGCTTTTTACAAACCAGGCCTGGGTTGACCTGGGTTACTTACTCCAGGCAGGGCGTCTATCATCACATCACAGGTTTGGGCTCTAATTCTAAACACCTCGTCAGAGACAGAGGCATTCAGATCCACAATAGGAAAGATAGGACGAGAGGGAAGCCCCCTAACACAGCTCCTTGGGGGGCCCAACAATTTGTAGATCATTGCAAAACAAAATAGTCAGATATTTCCAGCCCTTTAAGCTCCATCATTCAAAATTCCCCATCATTCATTATCGGCGATAAGAGTGAGGGTGATAAATAATGAATGCCTTCCCCATTTGAGTTATGTGGTCTCCTTCCCCAGCTGAGATAAGCATTTTCCTTTTTAAATCATCATAATTTTCTTTACACCCCATTCTCTCTGTCTTTAAACTACTTCTAAGACACCCCTACGCTATTTATTGCCCTAATGTCAGTCCATATATCACGGACCCAAATGCACTCCCGATGCGTTTATTTCTTCTCGTATATCATGTCGGAGATAAGCCGCGATGACAAACATCTCATGCATGGTTAGTCGAAAAATAGCAAATATTGTTTGCCGCTCTCCATGAATTAAAGTGATTAGTCTGCCCCAGTGACTTTAATAATAGGCGATCACTGGTTCACGTTCATGAACAAATTGTGGCTTGTGGATCTTTGCTCAACCACTCGGCATAAATCTGAGATTTTCATACTCAAAAAAAAAAAAAATACATCAGTAAAGCCCCAGACCGGTGCAATAAAGCAGAAGCTAATGCGTTCTTGATACAGCCCTCGTTAGTAATAATCGGTTTCTTGATGCAGCAAGGGACACGCCACCGAGCGACAAGAAGACAAATATTATCTGGAAAATGTATTGTGGAGAAAATAAGGAATCTTCTTGATTGTTTGAGAAAGGCCATAGAAAAATAGAATAGGCCGGCAGATCAGATCCAGTCGGCCCGTCTAGTCTGCCCATTGATCCTGATGTAAAGACTTAGACATTAATCAGGCGTTGGCCACGTCTTGGATTCAGGAGCCGTATGCCTGTCCTACACATTAAATCCCTCACTGTATTACCCTCTACCACTTCTGTTGGGAGGCTGTTCTACTTATCTACCAGCTTCTCCATAAGGTTTAAAAAAAGGTCTGCTTTAGCTACTAAAGAGGGAGTCTACAGGTGAGTTTCGGCTTCGACTCAATGAAGGACCATCTCTGGGCCATCTCCTGCAAGAAGTGCCGAGCTGTGGCTGCATAATGTATAGTTCAAACAGTGAGGCGACGCGCTAATCGTTGAATGATTTCCTCATTATGATATTCAAAATGAAAGATTTTTAATGATCTTTTAAAGATCTTTTATGTTGTTTTGTACTTAAAATTTCATGTATAGCACCTGAATGTATAGCGATAAAAAAAGGTTAAAGCAGCAGCAGCTATACCCTGACTGGATTCCTTTAATGCTCAATGCATGGGTTTTCTCTGTGGTCCTCGGGTGTTCTGGACAAGTCTGGATTCATGTTAAGGGGATCAGCATTTTTTACATGTTTTATTTAACTTTCCTGGGCCACTTACTTTCTAATAAAAAAAACAGTGAAAGAAATCTGGACAAAAGAAAACAAAAATTCAGAAAAAAAATACATAAATTTGGAAAAAAGAATTAATAAAAATTTTTTTTAAATTACAAAATGGGAAAAAAACTGCGTAAACCCCCCCCCCACCACAAAAAAAATCACACCAAAATATAAACATCACCCCAACCCGCTGCTGGAGTAAAATGCCCCTCTTTTTTAGAGTTTGCGTAGGTTTGCCTATCCCGCTCTACGCCTCCAACCACAACCCCTAAAACAAAAGTCTCACTCGCCGAAAACTTGAAAAAAGGTTAGAATTGTCTGGTTTTGTATCTTTAACGTTCCTTAAAAATATTCGAGTTGCAGCTTAAAGATTTCTAGCGATTTCCACCTTTTCTTAAGGTTAGATAAATCCATAAAGCCATCGAGAGACAGGAATTCCATCGCTCGGAACACCGCGGGCTGAAGCTCTTATTTGCTTTTGTACGCCGAATCTAAAAATCAACCTGCACCGCAGACATACGAGGTCTATTGTGGCAACGTGTTGAAAATGATAAAGTGACTCCGTCTCCGAGACCGCACGAAATGATATTTACTTCTACGCTTCTGGATTTACTCATTGACAGTAGACACGGACCACTTAGCCCAACCGGTCTGTCCATCGATTGCTTCCGAAGCACTGGTACATTAAATAACTTCGCGTTTATCTATCACTGGGCTTTTATTTCAGCAAACTCCCACAAAATAATTCGGTTTTTGGTTTAGTGGTTGAGGTTCTTGATTGATGGTTCTTCCAGAAATATGTATCAATTAAATGCAAAATAAACCAATAACCATCATTTTATTTTTTTTTCTTGGGTTGTCTTTTTTGCCTAAATATGGTTTATTTTATTTATTTATTTCATTTTTAATGGCTTCCAGGTCTCCTTTTAGCCCATCTTTACTCATGTTAGTATCACCCTTCTAGAAAGTGTCAGGGTTTCGGCCTACCTGCACTGGCTTTCCTCCTCATGGCTCTCTGTTTGTTAGGCCGCGCCCCCTTCCTCTTCCAACTTTATGTCCAAGTTAACCCCTCCTCTTCCTGCAGGCTGTGACTATATTAACCAGCTAGTTCAGTTGCTGGTTGCCCTTGGTGGTTCCGGACCTGTGAGTGCGTGCTTCCTTCCAGTGTTTGATTCTTGTGTATGACCCGGTCTGTCTGACTCCCATTCTGGTGCTGACTCCTGCCTGCTTTTGGACTACATGGATTTCTGGACTCCTGACCTTGGCTCGTATGACTACCCGTTCTGGCTCCTGACCTTGGCTTGGTCTACGACCACCCGCTTGTCTTATGTTTTGGATTCTTGTTATTATTTTATTTTAATAAAAATTTTGACCAGTACCTTTTTGCCTCCGTCCTGATTCACTGGTACCCTGACAGAAAGATTAAGTGCCAAAGGCTCTGTTGGTGTCAAGAAGGACTCGGTTCCATAAATATAGATCAAGAAAGAATTTAGCCCAGAATTACTACAGATCTAAGATCTGAGCCATGTTGACCTTCAAGAGGGGTCAACTCCGGTGCAGAACTTGGGGAAACATGCTAGTTACCCATGTTGGGTCACACGCGAGAACATGGAGCTTCATGGACACTAAAGAGGGTCTGAGAACATGAAGAACATCTCAAGCGATTTCATTGAAGAACACGTTACAAATTAACAACATAACAATGTTCATCTGTGTTCTTCTCTTGGTGGAAACTCGATCATCGAGATCTTTTGGTTGATCCTCATGGGTTCATATTTCAAAAGAAATCTATTTTCTTATAAAAACATCCCCACCGGAAAAAAAATAATGTATTAAAATAGCATATTTTCTATTTTCTTATAGATCTGTTCCTTAGAACTAACCTGAACCCTATTAAGCGACGCAGCCTTGGACTTCTGTACATAGACCCCGAATGAGTGTTCCTTCTTTAAAAAAAATAATCACATTTTGGTTCCTTAAATATAAAGAAAGAATTTTGCCCAGAGTCACTACAGATCTGAGATCTGAACCACCTTGACCTGCGAGAGACAGAAGAAAATTATACAAATCAACATTTTTACTGCGAATTACAGTAATAACACACTTGGAAACCGCCGGGTGTCCAGGTTTCTTGACCCAAGGAAGTAGAGTTGTAATATCACTCATCTGAAATGCCAACTAATGTTCTCCAAGCAGAACAAACATTGGTTTCTTATTATTACAACTCTGGAACGCGTAGAACATCTTTTGGCTATAATGAATTATATTAGTGTGACACGACCTACAGTTTGCCAAATGGAATAAAAGTAATGTATGATGTAAAAAGGCTGTTCAGAGCGTCCCGATGATTCACCCGCACTAAACCGAATATCATTTTGTTCCGGTTTAGAAACTTTTGTCTCCGATTGTATCAATATTCCGCTTAGAATGCAAGTGTACTTTCTCAACTAAATCGAAACATTTGTAGAACGCGTTAAGGGTAACACTTTAAAAGAAAAACGGAAATTTATATACTTCCTTTTTTTTATATGTTTGAATGAAAAACCTAACTGGAAAACCATAACCGTAATGATTGAGACATTGTTAGGAGTTCGGAAAACAAAAAATGGTGGACATTAATGTCCTCTCTGCCCACATCTACTGTCGCTCTACCAACTTTCAAGCATTCTGCACCGCGTGGCACGTAACCTCCCCGTTTCTGTTTATGGAACATCCCGCTTGAAGTTCTCTTCTATGTAGGTTGGAAAGACGAGAGGGGGGGGGACGCGATAGAAACATTTAAATACTTACAGGGAGTTAACAAAGTACAGGAGGGAAGACAAGAGGTCATAATCTAGAACTAGAGGATCTGGAGCTTAGATGGAATGTTTTACGCTGCTGAGAGGGTGGTAGATAAATGGAAGAGCCTACAAGCAGAAGGGGTAGAGGTTAACAAAGTTAACAAGTGGCATAGGGTTCCTGGGTCAGCAGGAAAAACCGGGCAGACTAGATGGGCCAAATGGGTCTTATCTGTCAAATTCTATGTTTTTAGACATATTTGTCCTAAACTTTTCAACATTCTGGTCTATCATCACCCCAAGGGGCAAATGACACCCTCTCTCTCTCTTGTACCCTCTAGTGGCTATAAAAAGCAGACCACAAGTCCCTGTTGGGGGTATTCGGTGTCCCACAGAAGGTACATGGTATATGTCCTCCAGATCCTTTCCATTAAAATAAAGCATTCAAAAATGGTAACTCGATGTTCTTTTAAAAGTCTGTTTAGTATAAATACTATATTATGACATCATACCCCGGCTCAGTCGTGCGAATAAACTTTCAGTTGTCTGCGCTTCTTCTTTTTTTTTCGCCACTAAATCAGACAAATAATGACTCCAGTGTATAATCACAAAACCTTAACTAGCCTGTCCTTAACTATAAAGTGCATCCATCACCGGGTGGTCACGCGGGGGGGAGATTGAACGTCGACTTGGTTAGAAATCAATACCGTGGCCGTCGCTATTAAACCTGGATTTACAAAGCAATTCCCAGCTCGTGCGATGACCCCTTTGTTATTGCGCCGAGAGGAATCCGAATGAGACGTTAACAAGCGGACGCTCGCGGTTTAAAAACAGTTTTGACATCTGTAAGATCATCGCGGTCTCGTAAAAGCCGGGCGCTCTCAGCCCGCTGGATACGATAAGAAGGAGCGATGGACCCAAATCGGGTTCACCTTCCGAGCAAGACGCCCCCCACGCAAATTAGGATAGAGCGATCCAGAACCGCCGCACGTCCTTGCTTAGCGTTCTGCTCCTTCGGGTCGTACGTCGCCTGGTGTGGCTTATGGGAAATTTATCTCCGGGGTGACAACCAGAAATTAATTTGATCGATTTATTTTTCTCTGCTCAGTTGTAGGGGCATAAATGCCTTTTATATCCCGAAAGTGCACATTTAAGCTGTTCCCTGAGCAGAAAGGAAATTTATAGCACTTAAGTAACAGCATTCTTTCTCTGAAGGTCAGGGATAAATCTAAACATCCATCCTGATGTTACCTATGTTTTCTATATATATATATATATATATATATATATATATATATATATATATATATATATACACACACGCACACACACATCTACACACCATTCAAAGGTTTGGGGTCATTGAGCTGTTTTCATGGTTAACGAGGACATTTCTGGCTGTAACATAATTACAAAAGGGTTTTCTAACCATCAATTAGCCTTTTAAACTTAAACTTGGAGCAGCGAACACAACGTGCCATTGGAACACAGGAGTGATGGGAGTGATAAAGGGCCATTGGAACACAGGAGCGATGGGAGTGATAAAGGGCCATTGGAACACAGGAGTGATGGGAGTGATAAAGGGCCATTGGAACACAGGAGTGATGGGAGTGATAAAGGGCCATTGGAACACAGGAGTGATGGGAGTAATAAGGGGCCATTAGAACACAGGAGTGATGAGAGTGATAAAGGGCCATTGGAACACAGGAGTGATGAGAGTGATAAAGGGCCATTGGAACACAGGAGTGATGAGAGTGATAAAGCGCCATTGGAACACATTAGTGATGGGAGTGATAAAGGGCTGTTGGATCACAGGAGTGATGGGAGTGGTAAAGGGCCATTGGAACACATTAGTGATGGGAGTGATAAAGGGCTGTTGGATCACGGGAGTGATGGGAGTGATAAAGGGCCATTGGAACACAGAAGTGATGAGAGTGATAAAGGGCCATTGGAACACAGGAGTGATGGGAGTTATAAAGGGCCATTGGAACACAGGAGTGATGAGAGTGATAAAGGGCCATTGGAACACAGGAGTGATGGGAGTTATAAAGGGCCTCTATATGCCTATGAAGAGATTCCATTACAAATCAGCCGTTTCCAGCTACAATAGTCATTCACAACATTAACCCCGTCTGTGCTGGATTTCTGATCCATTTCATGTTATTTTACTGGGCAAACAACATTTCTAAGTGACCCCAAACTTTTGAACCGCAGTGTGTGTTTATATATCACCCCAAATTGCAGAGGGAGCTACTGATTTTTTGTTTTATGTCTCGCGGCTCAAGGATGATGAATAATAAATAATAAAAACGTACTTACAATATTTAATTTAATTGTAACCTGTACAGATTAACCTCATCAGTGGCCGACATGCCTGCAATTAATGAAAGGATCCCTTGAGAAATATTAATGTTAGATTTGAATAACTTAGTACTTTTTTCATGACTTATTTCTAGCCCATATTTAGAAATGGAGATTTTTGTTCCTTTTCACAGACGACTGCTCCCACCACCCTACATTTACAGATTTTATCCAAAACATATCGCAAATCACTACGGCCCCCACCAGAAATCATGGGGTCCAATACAAAACTAAAGACGGGGATTCCCTGCACCATCACACCTATTGCTCCTCTCACTGCCCCCCCCAGATATGCCAAGGAGGGACTGGCCCTCCTAAAGAGAGATACTTGGCAGGTATGCCAATGATTATATGAAGCGCTGCTGAGATAACTGTTAAGAAACCTGTTTAGAAAACTAAGTTAGGAAGAATATGTTCACCATTGTGAAAAAAACTAAACTAGCTCCTGAATAAAGAAATAAGTCAATATAAATTCCCTTTAAAATAAATACTCCGCTTGAGATGAACTCCCGTGAACTAGGAAATGGTTCACAAATAAAACAGAATTCTCACATAAATAGAAAAAAAAACATTTGCAACTTGTGCTAATAATATTCAGCAATGAAATAAGCACGGCTGCCCCCGTAACCCACATTTACTGCAATAATATTATTCTAACAGAATGAAATTTCACACCCAAAAAGACTATTAGCAGGAGGCGCCTCGAATCTTATAATATGATTTTATATATATATATATATATATATATATAAATATATATATATATATATATATATATATTAACCCCTTCATGACAATGCATTGTTTTAAATGGGTTTAAGGACAACCCTTTGTCCTTAAGTGGTTAATATTACAAAATAAAAAATATTATTATAAATATATCATTATAAATATAATTATATATAATTTGCTGGCAGATTCACATATCTAGTCTGCCCATTTTTCACTCAGACCTTAATCAGTCGTTGGTCCCGTCTTAGTTTCAGGAACCAAATGCCTATCCCATGCATGTTGTATGGACCTCTACCTCTTCCGCTGGGAGGCTGATCCACTTACCTACCACCATCTAAAAAGCCTACTTTTACACAATGGCCTCTTGTCCTAACATTCCTCCTCCTTTGAAATAAACTTCCCTCCTTATTTATTTAGCAGAGAACATCATAATATTATCAAAGCAAATGGTTAAAATGAATGAATGAATTTATGAAGACAGCGGATAAGCCTTAATAAAACACTAAGGTCAGTGGCGTGTGGCGTACACAAAGTCAAATATATTATTAAACAACGGAAACTCGGCAGAAGTGCTAAAATCCCAGCGACTCGGTACAAGACCGGACACTTATCGTTTTGTTTATTGCATCTCACAAGGGGTTAATAGTTTCTTACAATTTGCAAATTCTTCCTTTTCGATCAAGGCGATTACAAGTAGGCTGCTTCCAATCTGAACGCACGGAATATCTTCGCTCTAAAAAAAAGGAGCTTACATGGAATGTAAAGCTGTGCGTTACGACAAGAGAGAGGAAATATCCAATCGGCTTCAACCCGTCGCAGATTTTATTATTCAAATCCGCTTTCATTCATACGCCTAAACGATTATATTGCTGAATTACGAAGTCTAATTTTCTACCCAGCGCTGCATAATTTTTTTGAACAGAACTTGCGCCAGGACGTCAAATAAAGGTATTTAACCCCTTCATGACAACCCCCGGGCTCACAATGCGTTGTTTCTAATGGGTTTAAGGACAACCCATTGTCCTTAATGGGTTAATGAATTAAGGAGTAGCGGTAATAGCGGTAACAACAAATTACTATTTGGTGTTACATTTCTGAGTTATTCCTGGATGGACTTTCCAGCTGTGACATCAGATCTTCTTCTGTAATGCCAGAGCGTTAAATGCAAATTTGTTTCTATTTCCCATGATGCCTCAGTGAAGCCTTGGAAGCAGGAAGACAGAACCTGACGGTTTAAGCAGGGATCGGAACAATCTATAGCTAGGTCACACAGATTTAGTTTATATGCCCAACTATACACAATGAAAACGTACAGGCCGAAGCAGCCAATCAGTTGCAGGAAAGCGCTCTTATTGAAAACCATGGGAGCGCTTTCTGCCAAAGTCACGGAGGATCTCGTTAGAGAACTTTTGGCGAGCCAGCACTAGAGATGACATGCAAGTATATTACATTAGGAGAACATGTATGGAGGGGAACACCATAATTTAAAGGCACCTCTCATCGTCCAGGTGCTTTGGATGTCTGAAATAGTTTTTGGTGTGACATCATGAAGAAGAAAATCAGTTTAGAAGCTAGAGACGTTCTGCTCCTTCATGCAGAATAGGTTGAGAGATTCCACAGCCCAGCGCTAGATCACGGGGTGTATTGATGGCCTCTCATTGAGAGTTTTCAGGAGAACATTTACATTATGATGACCCAAAACCATTGAGCTTCTGCTGCAGGAAGAACGTGGACTTGAGTATCTAGTGCTTCAGACTGATTAGATGTGTCCATGTCCTCTGTAAAGCTCCATTTGGCATATCTGGCGCCAAAGCAGCCATTTAACGCGGGGGAGAAACTTGTCTCGCCATTTTCTTCTTTGATGTTAGGTTGGGATCGCTGAAGGTCATATACTCAGGACCCAAAAACTTTAGCAGGAACTGCATCAACTCTACTATGAACGACCACCGAGGTAGAGGGAAGGCAAAAGGTCGGAGAAGAGGGAGGAAACAATAAGGATTCTGTTCCGGAGAGGAGCTTAGATGGTAGGGAGCTGACAAAAGGGAGTCGAGAACTTATAGCAGAGAACTTTGAAACAGAACCTATCGGCAGAAAAGACCCATACGGCCTAACGAGTCTGCCCATGCATGTTTAAATCTCCTCACTGTATTACCCTCTACCACTTCTACTGGGAGGCTGTTCTACCCATCTACCACCCTCTCAGTAAATATTTTTTTTAAAAAAACTATAAAATCAAACTATAGAATCCTCGGCAACATCGCTCTAACACAATACCATCATACACTTTAAAATCTATCAACTAGAATGGGTTTAAGTGTCGCCGAACCGGGATGTTTCATTTTTCAGAATATACAAACTTCATCTTAATGCTCTCGTAGCGTCGTCTCAGACGATTGTCTCAACGCGGATATTTCCGACGGATATTCTATTATATCGTATAATTTATACTTTCTCTTAATAAGGCAATTTACGGAGGATTATACATAAAGGGAAATAGTAAATCTGCTCACATTCATATTCATGGTGATTGGATCCCTTATAATGAAGGTAATGCTGTCGGATGGAATATCCCCGGCTATATGCACGTAATTGCATCGCTCTTCTGATGACAAAACAATATCGGTAATAATTATCACGCATCAACTATAGAACTTTACATGAAATCTTTAGGAATACGTAAACTTTCCAAAAGTTATTTTATTCCGTTCTACATTTTCCTATTCTAGATGGAAAAACCTGGAAAAAAGATTCTGTAAGTGCCGAAAATTAGAATTTAGGGTGAATCAGTAGAACTAAAGTAGAAGATATTTAATATTATTAATAATAATATTAATAATAATATTTATAGTATTAATTAATGATTAATATAAATAAATTGATTTAATTAATTAACATATATTTTTTTTTTTATTATTCATTTTAGAATTGTTGCCTATTTGTTTATTTACAGTGTAGTGAATTAACATAAAATTCTATATATTGGCTGCTGTGTGCTTGGTATTAAAGATGCCGTTCCACCTACTCTTCTGTATCTAAATGCGGGGTTATTAAAATAATATTGCATACTGGTGAATGCCCAAGCCCTTCCTAGAAACTATTATTTAATCATGGAACAGTTTGGCTCATTCTAACTTCTGCCGGGAACACCTAATTGTCATGTGACATTAAGGAAGGCACTGATAAGCTGTTGCCATAGAAACTGAAAAATCTCTTTGCTTGCTATGTGATCAGGCTTGTAGAGGAAATAATACAACTATTCTAGCTAATGATCTACAGGCAACAACGTATACTGGCCTAGGTCTCGGGCAGCAGGTCCAGGGGAGGGTGACTGGGGGGCAGATAGCTTTCTTGGGACATAAGGCCCCCCATTGTGCTACTGCTCAACGTGATGGTCTCCGATCTCCCCAACCAGCCCTTTCCCGGGTACGGTCCAGTCATCCCCAGTGCGGCCATTAATATAAATAATAACACCGTCAAATGATTAAACAGCCGCTAACATTTTGATCGTTTCAGCTCCGACTCTCCTTTTCTTTTTCTATATGTGAAACCATTTTCATTATCTGTGATTAACAAACTCATTTCGAGAGCCACTTTTTTTTTACCCCGACTATAATTTACTACGGAACAGAAACGAACAAAAGCACAGAAATAGCAAAAAAAAAAACAAAAAAAAACCCGGTAACGGCTTTATAAGGGTGTTCAAGGTCTAGCGCATCACGCCACGGTCTGTAAATTTTATATTGTCATTTACGTGTGATAAACAGTCATTTTAATAAAAGGGGAAATTACTGTGCACATGCGCTGTCGCGATAAGCGGTATTACTGGTTCTTCTTTACGAAAGTGGCAGAGAGACGGAAAATTCAAACACGGGATATAGTAATATATATATATACACATATACGGTATATATAAATGTAAATGGGGTGACCAGTAACCCTTTGAGTGCCAGGGGCCGGGGCACATCTTCCCTCTTGGGAGACCTGCCCAATTTCTGTATTTTTTTTCGCTATCGTTAGATTTAGTTTCAGATTAGATCTAAACAGTTTACATTTTACCTATAGAAAACCTATATATTTAAGCAATTAAAAGATGCCTAGTTTTAAGGCGAGCCGTGCTTCTGATCGCATGGTATAGGGGTAGACAGAAGAACAGCGGCCCATTTATTTTAAAATTAGAACATTTTTTTTTTATATATTTTTTGTTTTTTTTATTATTTATTTTAAGTTTTTTTTGTTGAGAGGCAGAGGTTTTTTTTAGAAGTGTGGGGGAGGGGCGCTGCGTAATGCTATAACGTCTCATCCCTGCAAGGCCAATGGCTTTAACCAATAACTAGCCAATGCATACACTTAGCGCCATTCGCTTATGACCCCATCGAAGCATTCATTATACCGTCAGGTCAAAGGCTTCTAATTCTATTCCTTGTCATAACAGTAAAATTAAAGACATTTCCCGTTCTATACAAAGTCGATCAAAGCTATTTTTACAAAAAGCTTAAATTAATGAGCGTACAAAACTCATTTATAAAATAGAACATATGCTTCTACTGATGAAGAACACATTCCGAATCGGAACAATACATTCATTCGTTTGGTAATAAGGTTAAGAGTCCAATTACTCATTCATTTACTTTTTTTCCTTATTTATGTTTGTGGAATCATCAAAACAGGATGATATCAAGGAGAAGGATCGAAGTACACAGGACAATGCGTTATTCTCGAGGTCCTTTAATGTCCTTCGTCTGTGAGGTGGCGCTGGACATTAAACTGTCCCTTCAAAAGAGATGTGCGTGCGTGGTATGGGCTGCGCAGCGGCCGTTTGATCTGGGAAATCAGATTTAGACCTGTAGATCAAACGGCCGCTGCGCAGCCCATACCACGCACGCACATCTCTTTTGAAGGGACAGTTTAATGTCCAGCGCCACCTCACAGACGTATGATGACCTGTGTTATATAGGAAAAAAGTGATGTCACGGACATATATTACTGAAAAAATTACAGGGCTATATGTCTTAACCCCTTAATGACAAAGCCTGTACATGTACCGGCTCAAAATGCATTGTTTTCAATGGGTTTAGGGACCGCCCATTGTCCTTAAGGGGTTAAAAGCACCGAGGTATTTATAAATATGGTCTATATTGTTCCCGTGGTTGAAAAGAGGCTCCTACCAAGGTTTTGCCTGCTTCTCACGATCGGGAAATCAACTAGAGTGACATTTATGATGAGGTTTCTAGAATATTCACAGGGCCGGTAGACCTACTTTCTACTGGGTTCAGAAGATGCGCAAAACTTTCCCCCCAACTCTAGTAAACAAAGAAAAAATCTTCACCTGCTTTAGCAAATTGAGATACAGCAAGGAACCGCCGAAAAGACTTCTGTAGGATGCATTTTAGATGTGCGTCGCCAGCTAATGGACCCAAAGCGACCTTGCAGAAGAACCCAAGGGGACCTTATGGAGGCTCAACATATTTCACTTCATGTCGTATGTTTACCACCAGTCAGTTCCAACGTGGATTGAATGTCTTGAGGTCAGGTCGTGCATGTGCAGAGATTGATTTTAATGGGAATGCTTTCCTGGCACTGGTTGGCTGCTTCAGTCAGCCAATCAGTGGCAAGAATTGTTGGACCATCAATGAGGAGAGGAGCTGCAGGTCTATAGCTCCTTCCTAAGGTTAGTGTTCTATTTTGTTTAATTAAGAAACACATATTAAGGTACAGATAAAGCTATTTCATATGCATTTTTTGGGAAGGCTATAAGGTGCCCGTACTGTCCCTTTAACCCTTCGAGTGAGCGTTGTCTCTGTTACTTTAAAGGACAAGTCATTTTGTCAGGAAACAAGCTCTTTGTGGCATTTGATTTCCTTGAAGCAGGTAGAGTACATTTTGGTTAGTTTCATATTTCCCGACCTGAAATATTTATTTCCCGTGTTATGATAAGATTAGAATATTTGCAAAAAACGGGAATTGTGAAATGTTACATATTTAATGGAGTGCTCTAGAAACGTAATTCAAAGATTAAATCCCACACAATGTCCCCGCGGATGAATCACCGATTCTCTTCTGTTAACTGTTAGTGAGAATTTCGAAAAGGAAATGACAGGATGTTTTCCAAGCGATGTCGTAGTTAGGGCCATCGGGGCAACTGTTGTGGCTGCGTTTCTACCCGTTTCATGTGTTGTGGCTTCATAACACGCAACTGATGATAACCAATCAGAACAGGTAAAGCAAGATGTCTCAATACAAGAGCACATAAAAGGTCCAATGAGGATTTAAGTGATGCCTAAATGACTTGGCAAGACATCTTCAAGTTGCAGTCACCCACGGGGTTATTCCTCTCCTCGGCAGCCACTGGTCTCCTTCTAACATCGAATGCAAATATCTGTACTGCACTACACATGCTTTAACTGAGACTTACGTGAGTTGGGTGATTGCTTACCAACATAACATTTCAAGTGTCCAAACCGGGGCGGCTCTGTTGAGGCATCGGGACAGAGGTGGCCAGGGGTAGGACTACTCGTCTACTTTACAAAAAGACCCACCTCAGCTTTAGAGCGGGACCTGAGAGGTGGGTCTATGGTGGGTCTCACATTAGGTATCACAAAGGCTCTCTGTAGCTGATGTCCATTTAGGGCATATCCAGGACATTTTATGCAAATTTCTCCCCCCACTTCCCATAACCCCCGAGTGAGACCTAAATTGAAACACTAATGTCAGCCCAACTCATTTCATGGACTCTTTCTGCATTGGTTTAGCAACCTGCGCATGAACTTCTAACGCTAGAGAGTCCCTATCACAAATATCCGATCACGAGACATCAATTAAACGTTCTACGTCGTAGTCATAGTGAAAAGTTACACTGATTATTTTTTGTTGATATTTGAATAAAAAGAAAAAAAAGGTATGTAAAATATGTAGTAAATAGGTAAAATAATACGGTTTTTGGGACAATCTAGAACGTGACAGTTACTGTTTAAAAGCTTTCCGGAGCCGAATTTGCTTGATTGCTTCTAAAATACCGTAGTACTTCTTTGCTAAGCAATTGCCTGACTTTGTACGCTGGGGGTTTTTTTTTCTGTTTTTTTTGGAATACAATTCACTATTGTTGCTGAATGGTTATACCATCATCTTTGATAAACCGTAAGAACTTTCATTTTTCTGCTTGATGTGTCTAGATTATAAAATGCAAGCGTTTAAATAGCTTACATATTTTCATAATTCATTCATTTCAGAACAATCGAGCGAGACATATTCCTTTAAAATTTAAGAATGTTTTTGTTTCCCATTGTACAGCGTTGTGGAATATGATGGCGCTATATCAATAAATAATAGTTATATATATATTATATATATTATATTTATTCATATATATATTTTATTATATATATATATATATATTTATATATATATAATGTGACAGTCATGTAGGATTGGTGGTGGAAGGGAGGTATGTTTCTCCTAGATTCCTTTCCTATGTGGAGTAACACCTGAGACTTCCACCTGCTAGGTGATTAATTAAGTGAATTAGAGGGTGGATATAAAAGGGAAGCCAGGAGGGCAGGGATCTCTCTCTGACTGAGGACACAGAAAGCCTGTCTGTGGAAGAGACCTGTGAGTAAAGGTTGCTGGACATATTATGTTATGTTAAGTTGGCAGAGAGAAGCTCTCCAGCTGGTAGTGAGGGACATCCTATGTATAGTAAGTGCCGGACAGGCAAGGTGTTTCTTTTGTTACTGTTATATTTCTTTTGTCCCTGCAACCTTTCTAATAAACCTGACCCTGTGTCAGATTGCACGAATTTACTGCTGTGTGCCTGGTTTGAATGAAGACAGCGCTTGTCCCTTGACCTCAGCGAGGGGCGATCCCAGACCTACCTCACAATATATATATATAATAAAAATAAAATCCTAACGTTGGCTTCAAAATATGTCAAACATGGAAGTAAATTGTAAGTTATGACCAATGGTCGGTCCGGAATTCCCAATCTCTTACTCCTTGCCTACCATTATAATTAGATACCTAGTGGTGGCCCTCAGGACCACTGTGCCGAACAATTTATCAAGATATGTTCACAAGTGGTAAAATCCGTGTGTCACTCAATTTGACAGATACATGCATGTGAATTAATGACGCTGCCCCGAAAGCCTCATCTTCGGGGAGGTTTCGAGGACTCGTTCCGACAATATATGCAATGCGATATTTCACAACATTGGGATGTCTATAAGCACAAACGACCGAGGGTTATTTCTACTTTTAATATGGGAAAACCAAGCTGTGATAGGACACCATGATGGAGGACATAGACTTATTTTTATTTTATACCCCACAACTTCTAATACAACCCCCATAACAGGTCTGATTCTTCTAGGTGGGGTTATCATCCCATGGTGAGTAGAAGACATGGAGGCAAACAATCAATGCATGTTTGTATGTGGGAATTGCCTTCTGACAAGAAATCTTCGTATGCTTGGGAATTCGAACCACTGCGGCTAACATGACTGTTAAAGCGCGCATGTTCAGCTGCTACCATTGATGATGGCATACAAAGAGGGAGCCATTATGTTCTTGCCAGGTTAGGGCCTGTTCTCCTTGCTACACGCAATGCAGTCAATATGTTCTTCTAATTGTTCACCTTTCTCCATTCCATGCATTCTGTAGACATCTAGTACCTAAGGCGTGGTGGCTTTGGCTCTGAATGTCACCTTAATCATATCTGTTCCAAGCACTGACTCCATCCATGTTATTTTTTTAGTAAACCCAAACAGCCAATGAAAGTTCAACAAAAGTGTCTTAAGTTGTAAACTACAAAACCTAATAGAATCTTGAAAAGAATCTCAGTAGATCAGCTGACGTTCTACATTCAGCTGTTGACTCGCTTTTGTCGTACGACACTTCAGCCTTTGCTGGATGCCATTTACCTGCCGCATTTCTCTTGACAAAGCCAATAAGTGAAACGCGTTGACGAGACCTCACATGCATCAGACTAAGCCAGGGGCGTCCAACCTGCGGCCCTCCAGCTGCTGCCGGACCACATCTCCCATTCTCCTCAGCCAGCACCTTAGCTGAAAGAGCAATGTGGGAGATGAAGTCCAGCAGGAGCCGAAGGGCCGCAGGTTGGACGTCCCTGGACTAAGCCCTTCTGTAAGGATCTTAAGCTTGCTAAGGGAAAAACATGAATCAGAACCTAAGAAACTGAATGCTGCGTGTGAGCCGGTAGTTTGTTGATATTCTTTTAAAAGCTTCATTAAATTTTATCCAACGAAGGGTATATTTGTGAGGAAATAAAGCATTTTTTAACTAACTAAACCACATATGGTCAATTGTTCTTTATGTTCAGTTTATTTCCTATCTTATACAACCACATAATAGAGATGTACCGATGCAAGATGTTCACTGGCGTATTTGGGTTTTTCTTTTCTTCTATGATGTCATTTGTACTGTATTACCTAATATTTTGTATAGTCTCATAGCGGGACAAACATAAAGGTGGGCTTAGAGCATTCCAAGTTGTGTAAAGGGACACTCCAGCCATCATATACACTTTAAGGTCTCTTTTACATTTAGGTGATGTCCCACTTGCCCACAAATCGACTATTTTCCACGCAGGAGACGCGTTCGACCAAAAACACCTCCTTGTATGTGATATACTCATTGGTCAAATAAATGAATGGCACACAATACGGATACTTAAGCTTCTTATATGCTAGCCCCATGTATGTTGGTTGCATCTCCATCCTCGCTTTGTATATTATTTATTTTTATTATTAATATTATTTATTATTATTATTATTATTATTTTATAAAAACCAGGTTCAGGTCCTTTTATGGTTAAATTATCAAAATATAGATCACAATCCACAACCGAGGGTCACCGCCTTCCGTTAAAGGCAACAACATTTAATGTGAATGTGTATTCCTGCTGCAATTCAACACAATGAGCCGGAGCTGTGAGTTTGAGTGCATTGTCATGTTTTGTAATTAATGCTTTCTTTTATCACTTTTTTTTTCCTCCCCAGGAATGTGCTAAGTACAGAGAATAATGTAACGCTTTTGTTTTCGTTTAAAAAAAATAAAATAAAAAAATGTGAACAAAGCCGCTTACATGGAGAGACGACCATTCATACTTTTCTATTGTACTAAAATAACCAAGCAACGTGCATTGTTTACGTGGGTGTTTAGTGCGATGGAAGTCTTAAATTATTTTATTTGCTTAAACGTCCCATGGGAAAAAATATTTTGTCTTCTTCAGGATAAAATACAGCGTTTTCTACATTAACTGAAAAAAAAACTGGATTTAAGGCAAAACAAGCAGATCGCAATGACACCAACAAAAAAAATAATTTTAATATTATAAAAGTTATATATTATATAATTCTAAATATTATAAAAGTAACAGAAATTATTTTTTTAAAAGCTTCCACTCTGCATTGTTTTATATTGTATGTATAATATAAGTATGTGTTTTTTTTTATCATTTCTATGTAGGGAAAGGGACCGGTGTAGGAGGTCAAATTTTACAACCCAATGTCTGATTGCTGCATGTAAGCATGGATCAGACAATTGTTTCTGCATGTTGGCAAGCTGACCTAACAATAGAGTAGCTGCCAGCATGCAGCAACTTTTTTTTGCCCCTTTACCTTGGAAATACCAGCATATACCATATTTGCTCGATTATAAGACAAGGTTTTTTTTCAGATCGTCTTATATTCGAGGTCGTCTTCTAATCAGACCTCAAATAGAGGTCTGACTACAAGACTAAGATCCAGATCCCCCGCAGCTCTGCAGAGAGTGGCTATAGGGTGTATAAGGCATATCTGGGTGGCAGAGTGGCATATGGGGTATGAGCCATATCTGGGGGGCAGAGTGGCATATGGTGGGTATGAGCCATATCTGGGGGGCAGAGTGGCATATAGGGGGTTATAAGGCATATCAGGGAGGCAGAGTGGCATATGGGGGGTGTAAGGCATTTCTAGGGGAAGAGTGGCATCTAGGGGGTTATAAGGCATATCTGGGGGCAGAGTTCTAAGCATAATTCGTATTTTAGTGTAACCTTGAGATGCATGGATTTAAACATCCAAGACGTTGTCCTAAAGTAGGGGACGCAGAAACCTCCTCCCGAGATGGAGAGGGCAAATGACCCATCGCCCCTGCCTGCAGACAGCCACGTATATATATATATTTATATATATATATATCCAATCTATGGCGGATTTTATGGACGTAACAAAACACTTTGAATATTGCTTTGTGTTCAGCTTTAACTTGAATACTTAAAACGCATCCATAATGATCCGAACATTCAGTCTGCAACATACTGGTGATTTATTTTGCTTTTTTCGCGTACTTCATCAGCGTTTCATTTAGTTCAGCGGCACTTCCTCTTAATGTTAATTGCTGTTTATTTCTAGAGAATTTTAAGAAAATGTTGATTTTTTTAAGACAAATGATTCATTCCATATTCATGTCGTTCTCTATAAAATTATGTTTAAGATCGCATTGCTTTTAGCAGGTTTTTCTTTCCCCCTCTATTTAAAGAGGTTTTAGATTTTTTTTTTTATTATTCTATTTTTTTTTTTAGCAAGGGATTTGATTAAGAAACGAAGTTGGTTCCGCTAAGGCTGAGGATTTATCGAATAAACGGTATATTAGTAGGGGTTAAAGGAGACTTATAAAAGTGTGTCCTCGGGGACAGTCCATACAGACCAGTAAGGCTGACCTCTCAGTAATATATATATATATGTATATATATATATATATTTGGCATTCGTTCCCTCACACTATCCCTCGTTCAGTGTTTTTGAATATCAGTCCCCTCTATGGAAACCTTAAAGTCAAAAAGAAATCACTGTAAAGGCCAAAAAAAAGACTAAACCGCTTTGGAAAGGATTGTGGGCTCTGCGTTCTTTTAACCTTGGCTTAGGAGAACAAACTTCTTAATGCCGCAGGTAATCCCTTTAAGCAGAAGAAGTCAAATCCTTGAAATTTTTAATGTGTGCAGTCTTGTGGCATTTTTTGCAGATCGGGATAGGCTTAGAAAGCTTGTTCTAGTAGAGGGATATTTATCTCTAGGAGGTTTTTAATTATATATATAAATATATATTTTTTTATTATTTTTTTTTTGCTGCTCTAAAAAACCACTGTTAGTCATTTCTGAATTCATTAAAAATTGACCTTTGAATATATTTGCTCATTTTACATGCTTCTGAATCTTAACCCACTGGAGAAGACAACTAAACAGGAATAAGGCACCAAATTTTGTCCATTTTTGGTCCATTTTTTTTAACAGCATTTATTTTATGAGATTTTAACAATAAGCTGGGTTCATTTTTGGCAAAGAAAGCGATCGATGGGAATTTATTTTAAACTGCCCTTAAAACCATTAAAGAATGAAAAGGTAGGTTGCAAAATATAATATTAATCATTTTATATTCTCAATATTATATAGGTAACCAATTATTTTTAATTAGATACATTTCAGGAATTTTGTGCCGTATTACTGTAACTTCTTTAGTTGGCTTCCATATAAAATAAATCTAATTGGAAATGGAAACTGTAATTAAAGGTATTTTGATACAATTATTTGTTGTATGTTAGTGGTTCGATGGCCTCGACTATACAAAATACTACTTTATTGTGCTTTCCTTTTAATAAAAATGACTAATGTTGCTTTGATGGATAATTTTGTTTTATATTAAAAAAAACCCATAAAGCTGTAATTTATTTAAATCTCTAACTGCTCATCGGCTTTTGTTATTAACTTTTTTAAAACCCAGACGTCCCATGAAATTGATCATTTGTAAATATAATATATAAAGGTATAGGTGATACAATTCCGTAGTTCTTAAGGTTCTAAAACACTAAGTCCAAGAAGTACCTGTGTATCCACATAAGACCTTTGGATTTAATAATTTCCTCTAAAATTTATTTTATTCTCATGAAAGCAAAATGCATGGTAGGTCAACCAAAATGGCGCTCTCAGTTGAGTAGGCAATATGGCTGCTGTCTTAGCAGGTTTAAGGTTCTTGATACTTTTGCTCATTTTGGTCCTCGAACAAGAATGTACCTAGAGTTATGCATACGCTGAAACGACCCAAGAATATTGCTTAAATGTCGATTGTCTTTAGGGTTGTTCAGTAAATCAATGGCCAAATGAACTCTTCTAGAAGGACATAGAGCTGCCCCATGGGACGGCTTTAAGGATGAGTTTCCCATGTAAGCTCGGTTTTCTCATTGGGAAAGCTGGTAGTTGTTCATAAAATGGTGATTATATACGTGGACTCATTGGGTTCTACAATTTACATGATGACTTTAGCTTAGACTAACGTTAGAGCAAGCGCGTTTAGTTGATAGGTCCCATAGCCTGAAAGTCCATGGATATGAGAGAGGGGGATACGAAAGAAACATTTCAGTATGAAAGTGGGGTAAACAAAGTGCAGGACAGATGCCTATTTCAAAGACGGAGAGGTCATATAATAGACATCATTTCAGTGCGTAACCAAATATATGGGCTTGACTAATATATGGGCGGCTTGCTGTAGACATGGTAGAGGTTAATCAAATTAAAGTCTATCCTAAACATAAGATAAGAACAAAGGACCAGGTAATATTTGTTGTCATACAGCAGAGAGATATATGGACAGACCAGATGGGCCAAATGGTTCCACCGCCATGTTCTGGGTTTTAACGAGTAAGAAAATAGATGGGAAAAGCAGATTAAAGCAGCGTGTTACTTGGTCTGGATCTATCACATTCTAGATAAACGTACAAGTCAATCATCGTGTTTTGCCTCTCAAGCGCAGACGTCTCATAAAGGAATTGTGACAAGCCTCAAAGGTTTGGAGTCGGTACAGTATCAATGAGGTGATGAATATTGTAAGAGAGCAGCGAGATTGCGTCTGAACATCAGGAACAATAAGAAAATAGTTCTCCGGTGTCGCAGTGAGTGTTGTATTACCTTCTATTCTCTTAACGTGCTGAGAAAATCACAGTGTGTAGCCTGAAATGATGTGTCACATACGGTTCATCACCGAGAAAGACCGAACAGTTCAATAACCAAGCTCCAAATCCTCATTACCCAACGTTTATAAAGTCCTCAATATAAAGCAAAAGCCTAAATCGGTAGGTGGGTCATGATCTTTGGCGGAAAGCGTGTCAATACAATAAAAACCAAATATGAAAGTAGCCACGGCGCAGGGAAACTGAGAGACGGACGGATCACAGGTAACGCTGGTTCAATCGTTATAAATACAAATACCCTTTAAAAAGTATATTTCAAGTAAATTGGCAGCAAAATCAAAGGAAACAGAAGGCAGGGGAATTGTTGCATCCTTGGGTGTAAACACTAATGAGCATGTCTCTTGCTGCAGCGTTATATGAATATATACTAAAAACAGAAAGATCAAAACATACAAAAAAGCATAGGGGAAAGGGTACCTGGTAATCGTGATGTCGCAGAAAGAAGCGAGGATTACCAAACCCATTGGGGCTCTTTCAATACTTTGAAATGGACATGAGGCCTTTAAGCCAGAACAAAACTCTACGAAATTGGATCTCAGCAGGAGAAAGGTTAGAACTTCTCGGAATTAAGGTGAAACACTCGCGCCATTCCGTAGTTTGTCTCTTGGCCACTCAAAACGTCTTTACTCAACAAATGGTATTGGACATCCCCACCCCAAAAATATAGACCTGCTACCCTTTGTCAACTGAGAAGGCAGCTGGGCCAACATACTGGTTACCAATGGAAGAAGGAAAAAACCTCATGGGACGGTCAACATACAGGCCCTTTGGAGAACATACACCTAGAAAATGTGAAAGGGCATACATACAGATACATGTCCTCACATGACTTGTTTTAGCGGGTCATTTTTATCTTGTGTTCCACAAAGTCCCAATAGTGAAAGTCTTGTTCTCTCCACCAAAAACGGGGACTTATGACCACAGAGAGGTAATTGTGTATAACTGTGGGACCAAATTGTCAGCTAAATAGGAATATGAGCTAAACCTTTTTTTATCTTTGTAGGAAAGGTCTAGCCTTCGGCAATCAGATTTCCCATCTTCATCATCCTTGAGATCTCAACCAATAGCCAATCAGATGTGCTTTAATATACGACTAATACTGTTAATGAATTACAATGTAGTCGCTTAATACTGTTAAAACCCTAATTTCAAATACTCTAACAATAAAACTGTTTACTTTTTTACTGCATCTCACTTTTAAGACTAAAAGAGAACTTTCTACCCTCTCTGAGGAATGCGGCTTTAGAATTTATAAAGCAGAGTATCGCGGAGCTTTCTTATAGCGAGGTTAAAGCTGGTTTCCTATTGACCTGGCGTCTTTAATAGGTCACAAGCCACTTCTTAAAGAGTCAGAGGACTTTGTAACTTAAAATCATATTGGTCCCTCAGGTGGCCAAACCGAATTCTGATTATAAAGGAAAGAAACCTGACTGGGCATTTATTATTTATATGCCAGCAATCCTGAAATACACAATTTTGCCAGAAAAATGGTCCGTAACAAACAAACAAAAAAGTATTCTTGTTTTATTCTATTTTAACCTAAGCAATAACAGTAGTTATCCTGCAAAAGGATCCTGTTAGAATATTAATTATTATTATTACACAGCAATATCTTATTAAACCTATACAATACAGACATTTGACAAGTTATGGTCAGGGCCGGATTAATAGCAGGGTAGACGGAGCAATCGCTCCAGGGCCGCGGGCATTCAGAGTGGCCCTGTACCAGCTGCTCCAGGGCCCAGGCATTCTGATGGTCCATAGCGCTCACATGCCCTACGAATCAGGTCCAGTCACGTGCACCAATAATTTTCCCTCAATTACATATGTGTGTGAGAATGCACACTATCGTTCAAAAGGTTTGGGTCACTGATCTGTTTTTTCATGGAAAACAACACCATTGGAACACAGGAGTGATGGGAGTGATAAAGGGCCATTGGAACACAGGAGTGATGGGAGTGATGAAGGGCCATTGGAACACAGGAGTGATGGGAGTGATAAAGGGCCATTGGAACACAGGAGTGATGGGAGTGATAAAGGGCCATTGGAACACAGGAGTGATGGGAATGATAAAGGGCCATTGGAACACAGGAGTGATGGGAGTGATAAAGGGTCATTGGAACACAGGAGTGATGGGAGTGATGAAGGGCCTCTGTATGCCTATGAAGAGATTCCATTAAAAAAACAGCCGTTTCCAGCTACAACAGTCATTTACAACTTTAACCCTGTTTGCGCTTTTCTATGAAAAACAAGGGTGTTTCTAAGTGACCCCAAAGTTTTGAATGGCAGGTATATGTTTGCATCTGTGTGTATATGTACTGGTTTAGGAGGATGAAAAAATGTAAAAGGCATACAAGATGTCGGGATCCCCATCCGAGACCCGGCGGTGTTACTCACCTGAGTACCCGCTAGCCGCCCCCACTCTACTTTATCCGTCCCTGAATGGAGACGGCGGGGGAACGCGTGTTGATGATGTCACTCACAGAGGCGGGGCGACCCCTAGCGGCAAGTTTAAAAACCGGCACTGAGTATCAGTTATTGAGCTGTATTGAGCTCTTATCGCCTTGTTACCGCTTCTTTGGATTTGCTGTCTTCTCCTACCCTGACCCCGGCTAACGTTTACTGGACTACCCTGCATTTGGTGAGCCTGACCCTGCCTACGCCTCCTGAACTGGGGTTATCCTGCATACCGGACTCCTCCATCTCCCAAACCTTACACAAGATAAAACAAAGAAAGAAAGAAGAAAGAAAAGGGGAAGAAAAGATGTCAGAGAGCGAGGTGGAAAAAAATGAGATACAGCAAAAAAAAAAGAATAGAGCAGAAGGAAAGAAATGAGGAAAGAATAGATTGGAAGGGAAAAAAAAAGACTGCAAGAGACAGAAAGCAGAGAAAAAATGCAGGAAATCTAAAAGAAAATGTTGGGGCCCCCTGTGGGGTGTCCTGCAATGCGGGGGTCTCCCTTACGCCAGTGAATCCAGAGAATGGGCCCTTCTTGTATAAGTGCTTCAGGGTCCAAAGCTCCTTAACTTGGCCTTGGTCATGGACCATTACTAGAACCATTTGGTTGCCACCATTAGAGCGTCACTACAATAAATTCTTCCCAAAAGGCTATTAACCCTTTAGTATCTTACAAATCTCAGGGTCAGCTCATTTGGAGCAGCAGTTAAACCAACTTCTCTCTAATCCTCCATCTTCATCACCTGCTTCAAAATCCTCCATTATCAAATAAAAGCTGCATCCAAATATGCAAAACCTGAAGGCAAAAAGAGACAAAATCCCATAAAAGTGTCTCCCCTCCCCCACCACCACCACCACCAATCAATAATTAAAAAACTAAGTACTTGTTCCTCACCCCCTTAAATACAGATTTCTACGCCATGGGAGACATGACCAAAAAATCTATATTTTAGTTTTGATGTTATGCTAGAAGAACCAAGGCTGCATAATAAATAAGGAAAACGTGACGGAGGTTCTAGCTTAATATTAGAAAAGATCATTTATGTCACATTGTGTCCGGTCGCCTGCTTAGAACATGAAGAAGCGCCCCGGTCGGTGGCGACAGAAGACAACTTGTAAGTCGAAACAGTAACCTCGGTATATTGTCTTCTGTTTGTCCTCTGCAGTCTAATAGTTCCTTAAACTCCATAAACAAAAAAAAAAGACATTCTCCCCAACAGACGAATGAAACGTAGAAGAATGCAGCCAGTCCCACAAGGATAATGAATAATGCATTTACCGAGAAATAGGATTGTTCCTTCATACTTATTTTACTAAAATCCCTGGATTTAACGGTTGATTTGTTTTCAATTCCTTGTCTCCGTCCTCGGTATGTATATGTACTGGGACTTATTTGTGCAGCTACAAAGTGGGATTTATTTAGTTATCAGGGGTCAGCGAACATGTACTGTGGTTTTACAAACTGATATTGAACAGGAAAAACTGCATTAGAATGAGGACGGAATAACAATCAGCCAGAGGTTCCGGAGAGAATTTTTTTTATATATATATAATATATATAACGTATACGGTAGACGAAGCAAAAGAGGAAAAAAAAAACCCCACTCTGATTGTCAGTTTAATGAAACTTGTTTTTCTCTCGCTTGTTCCTTTCGCTTGTTTATTGTCTCGTTTTTTTAACTATTCTAGCTGTGGTTAGCAGGGGATCCGAGGGCTGAGAGATTCGATGGATGTAACAAAAGCCCAGGCGGCCCTTCAAAAGGCTTTAGCTATCAGCTCTTACCTGGCTCGGTTCGATAGGGGCTAAGGAGTCAGTATTGTTAGACAGCTGTTCTATGGGCCACGTGGGAGGAAAAGGTAAAGGGCTTTCAAGATTCAACTGAACGCATGTCTATTCACTATTCATTTGGAGCAATCAGAGGCGGAAATCTGTGAAACCCAAATAAAAAGGGCTCGATTCTCCCTTTTTTACTGAAAATGAAACGCAGTTGACATGGTTCCTGTGATGATAACATTTATTTAAGGTAAGGTGTGAACTTCTCTATAAACCCTTAACTGTAAATCCCCCCTATCTCTTAGGTTAAAGAGACATACGTGGACAATCAAGAATGGATAGGAAAGAGAACCAATTTAAATAACAAACTCCCAAGAGTTTGTTGGCCACTGGACGCCCAACAACAATCGCACAGAATCATGGTTTTCATAATGTATCCTACGTCGTATTTCCCTTAGGAAAGTCGGAGTCTATACTTTGGTGGAAATTGACCAAATATTGAGTCAATCCTTCTGGAAGTGAAGCCACAGCTTGACATACCGAAAGGTCAAGTTATCGGAAAGGATCAAAGCTGTCCTCCTTCCAAGCGATAGGTTTGGGATGATTATGATCCCGTGGACATCCAAGAACGGAGTCCTATCAGGAATGACAATGCAATATAGGAAGAGCGTACGTTTTGGATTCCTTCCCAAGTCCACCACCTCCTTGGAACCTCCAGGCTGTAAACGCATTTCCACATTATGAGATTTTCTTAGATGAAACCACGTGGCCCACGTATGGCCCCGAGCACATCCTGCATTTCAGATGCCAAACCATAAATGAATCATAGGCCGCTGGGAATTGTGTAGAACAAGATTTCATGGCAGGTTCTGTTGGTTCACAACGTTTATATAGTCACTGAATGGACGGTAGAATAACAAGGTAAACATATATATTTACTTTAACTCGAAAAGGGGCAGCAATGGGCTCACTGTAACCAAAAGAGGAAAAAAGGAGAAATAATTATAACTTATACCATTTTAAATCTATTCATAGTAATATAGTAATTGAGTAATTGAAAAATGCTCATCAAGTTCAACTCTGCTGTAGATCCAGAAGAAGGCAAACTCCCCCCATTGAAGCGATTTCCAACTTTGCCTCAAAAAGGGGGGGGGGGGGTGGCTTTAGATCTCTCCCTGGATCAACAAGCTATAACCAGTCCTGTCCTCAAACCCACAATATATCCCTGTATATATTTTTTTAATAATTTTAAAATCACCCGACCTGTATTTAAAGGCATTTACAGAATGTGATATGTGGAAAGTGGATTCCCCATCTTTACTGCTCTTACTGTAATGATCCCTTTTTTTCAAGGCTTCAAGTGAAAACTCTACTTGTCCAGTGTGAATGAATGACCCGATGTTCTTTGCACAGTCCTATTAACGAACATCAGAGAGCGGCTGTCACCATATGCATTTCCATAGCAACAAAAAATCCACCCTTTACTTTCCGGGTATTATTAACCACACTTCATGTAACATAACAAATGTAGCTGTAAGTTTGCTTTGGGGGAAAATCCTTGCCACAAGTGCAATGCATACATTTTATTGAATTATTGACCATTTTATATACACATATATATATATATATATATATATATATATATAAAACAAACAAGGCGCTCTGTATAAAGTACCGTTCCATTTTATTAGGTCGCTATGTATTATTTTAGCAATCATTTGATTGCCTGCAAATGTCACCAAATCAATTCATCAGATTCAGTCCAACACATCTAACATTTACACAGCGGAGAGAACAAAATGAAATATGTGCAGTTTTGTTGTAAATGCTATTTAAATAAATGTGCTTGGATTATAAATATAAATCAGGGAGGGTTTTTTTTTTCTTTTTTTTACCGCATGAAAATATATAAGCGTTTGATTCACTATAATTTACTTAACCATTTAACACCTGAGGGAGGGGTAAGGAAAGGTATTGCAATCTGGCACAACATATTATTGTACTGAGTTCTTCTGAGGATAAGACAGAGTTATTTTAGAACAAATCTTTTATGAGACGGCACCTGTGAATTTATTTTAGAAGAATCTTTTTTTTTTTTTTTTTAATTATTATTATTATTATTATTATTTGTTATACCTGCACAGGTAAAAATATCTTGGCTTCCAGTGTTGAGATACATCGCAAGAGCCAGGTTCTCATCTCCTTCTGTACCAGTATGTTTTGATGTATGTTAATCTCATTGAATATCGCCAATGTAGATGTTATGGTATAAATACAGTTAGGCCGCCAATGCTCCAGTTGGTGCAGCGTGTGGCCGCCGGCTGGATATGGCCGGCCGGACAGTAACTGAGCATAGAAATGTAACGTGTGGCCCGTGATATCCAGACTCTGGCCGAGCTGACACCATTAGGCGTCCGCCGGCCTTAAAGTGCCAGGGCCACCTAGTTATCCTAGCCCTGGTGTCTTGGATGGGCTCATCTACAATATGTTGAGCACCTGGAGCCGCCAGCTATCCAGTAATTAAGATACGAATTAGGGCAGCCAAAAGTAAGGTCGTGATTCCGATCCCAGCAGTTTTAAGACACCAAGAGAGTTTGGCTGCTATGTACGGCATTCTTTGGTTTGACCATCCAATAGACCGAGACTTCAACACACATAGAATAATTATTGAGCAGAATCCTATTCCCTAGTCACAGAAGGTGTCGCGACCGCCGTTGCGTCTAACCTCTGGGTATCTGCCAGGCCCCATCGCGGGTCTCCATTGTCTGGCAAGACTACCACCGTACACGCGCGTCAACATTAAGTGTGGGGGAGCATGGAATGGGTAACATTTTTCAATGTAAAACAAGACGTCATCTGTCAATCCTTCCTTCAGTGGTTGGTTATAGGAGCGCCCCTTTGGTGGTTTTTTAACACCCACTCTTCCTTTTTACCCCTCTCCAGCTTATCTTTTACTTTTTATTTGCCTGCCTAAAATTTTTGGACCGTTTCTTGACCACAAATATCACCGCCTACCCCAACCTGTGCTTGTTTAACGGTGAAGAACCTGCTGCTTGGGTGGCCCTGCCATCCCTCAGACCACCTGTGAAGCATAATGGCAGCTGTTGTCTATATCTCGCGGGTGAATCAGTGGTCCCCTGTCCCTATCGTCCACCACGAGTTGCTTCAAGAGGAATCAAACTTGTTGAGCCAAAAGCTTGAAAACCAGTTTCCCGATCAATCTTAACTAGTAGGTGATTACTTAATTAATGGGAACTAACCTTGTTCATTCTGGAAATTAAAAAATATATTTGTGACTATGTAATTATCAATGTTCTTGCCCAATTTAGAATAATTACATTCATCTTCACAAAACACACCTGTGAGCTGGAAGTGGAAAGTGGAAACTTTCACAACAAATATTTGAATGAGAAAAGAAAACACAGCTCATCACATTTATGCTATGAATCCCGTTAACTGTGCGTTACATGGTTTGCGGTTCATTTACAAATAGTGATTGTCGATTCTAGACTGCGACGACCAAACAAACACATCATGGAATTCAACAAGAACTAGTTCTGGAATGGAGGATAAAATGGGGATTAAAACTGGCGCTGACACTTTACAAAGAGCAGTGGATAAATAACGTAGGTACGACCGATGTGTAGATTTGTGTGGCCAAACTATGATGAGCTTCTGCTGTGGCACGGACCTGCACATACATTCGACGGTTTCCTATGTTCTTAATAGACAGGCAGTGGTCTTGATGTAGAATCAGCACCCCTGGGCTGTGATTATAAGAAACACTCACTAAATGTGTATGTGTATTTGAGAAATTAGAGGGGGTCATTTTTTGGGGATTTGTGTCCCCAGAGTTGAACTGCTGACGTATGATTTTAGCATGCATGCTTTAGTTTTAGGTTTTAGATGCAGAATCAAACCACTAGTTATTATAGATCACCGGGTGCGTAGAAGTTAAATTACAAGTAAAATATTTCTAAAAAATGGAGCAAAAGTAATATTCAAAAAAATTCAAAACAGCCTGGGGGGGGGGCAATTACCACCCCCATCCCACGGCAGTCCTCTCTTAAAGGACAGACATTCATCCAGTATTAAAAATACTATATTATGATGATTGCTGACCAAGATTGTACGTGATGTCAGGGCTCTTTTTTTGGGGGGGGGGGGGAAGGGAATCTATATCAAACCTTAGCCCCCTAATGGGTTCTATCAAGTTTATACAACTCAGATTTGGCTACTACTTCTACTACTATAATCAATTAGATTGAAAAAAGACACATCCATCAAGTTCAAACTCGCCATCGATCCAGAAGAATACAAAAGGCCCACGGTTTCCGTGTCTCAAAATGGGGAATAATTCCTTCCTGACCCCAAAATGGCCTCGGATTTCTCACTGCATCAACAAGCTATAACTAATCATTTCCTTATAACCCATTATATCCCTGTATATTCACCCTGGCCCCAAAAACAGTAATCCAGCCCATATTTAAAGCCATCTATTGAATTTGACAGCACATTATCAGTGGGTAATGGATTCCCCATCTTTACCGCTCTTACTGTAATGATCCGTTTTCGTGGCTTTAAGTGAAAATTATTTTCTTTAAGTCTGAATGGACGACCTCTAGTTCTTTGTACAGTTCTATTTATAAACAGTTCATCAGATATATTCCTCCTTCCATGTCCCAGCTCCCAGCAAGCCAATCCCCCCACTTCCTGTTTCCTGTCCAGAGTCCTCTCCCCTTAAAGGGAGACAGATGCTTACTGTATGTTACAGCGTTGTTACCATGTGTATTTGTATTTAATAACACAATATGACATCTACTCTAATAAAAATAATAATAATAATAATAATAACAATAAAAACATAATTGCTACAGAGTGTTTTCTTTTCCTCGTTGCATTTATGTAAAATATTGTTGTTATATTTCAGACCAATAACCAAAAAGACCAATTCTGTTTGTTAGTGAATAAAACTGTGCCCACGCTGTTGATGTCACCATACATGACGTCCTATGCCGCTGTCACACAATCTCTGTCTGAACTAGAAATAAGAAAGGAGTACTCTATACGGTCGCTCAAGGTCAGATAAGTGCAAGTTACATTCTTCACTTCCTTTATGACATCGGCAGCTCCGTATTAGTATTGTTATTGTATTTTATCTTTCTCCAAAATACAAACCCATAAAAGAGCCCGTCTTTGTTAAATTATAGTAGTCAGAACAAAGAAATAAAAAAAAAAAGCCAGCGCGGAAAAAGGGAAAATACAGCTCATAAAGAGGGCGCGTATATAAAATACAGCTGTCGTGCGACAGTTCTGAACTAAAATATAGGAGAAAATACAGAAAAATTGATAAAATCCTTGCTTTAAGAAGGAAAAGAAATGAATAGAAAATAGATAATAATCAGTGGGAACTTTATATGGCATTTCCATATTTCAATAAATAACACTTCTAAACATCAGCTGAGTTCAGTAAAACAAAAATCTTCTTACGGTATTAACATTGTCATATAGTAGGTGCAAACAGTCTTAAACTTGCTGGAACATTCATGGCAACAAGGCGTATGTCCAGAATGCCGGCTGTCTCCCCGGTACATGGCAAGGTTTTTTTTCGCACAGCTCGGCATGTGCGGTGCCCTAATCAGGTACTGTGTGATAGGAAAAATAGGTGACGATGCCACTAACATTGGTGGAGCACCCAATAACTTCACTTGGTGTAACATCACAACCCAACCGAGTGCCACAAGTTTCCCTCAAGTTGAGCAACTTGAAGTGCATTGAGTCTCGAGAGGTTTGTAATTATGAGAGACATTGGATATATTTTGATCAGCCAACTCCTTCTTTCATAATACATGAATAACGTTCTTCCATCTTACCACAAATCACGGTCTAGAGGTAGACAAGCAAATCGCAGTGTGGCATAAGTCAAACTCGCCATTTGGAGTCATGAAGGCAAAGTTTCTTCTGGCTCGTGCTACGTCTATTCTGAAGAGCTGGGCCAAAGCTGTCATCCTAGTCTTCAATGCCTTCACTATAATTAGGCTGGTTGGTTGACCTAACTTGGATGCATGTCACATAATATGTGTTATTACGTTTTCATTCCATTTGCCTTTAAATCATCCATAGGAATGAACAAACCTTTAAGCTGTTAATCTAATTCTCACTCTCTCTCTTTTTCTCTAGTAGAGGGTAATACAGTAAGGGGAGTAAAACATGCATGGGATAGACATACGGCTCCTGAATTTAAGACGAGACCCATGACTGGGAACAATGGGAAGATGAGATGGGCCGAATGAGTCTCATCTGCTGGCAAATTAAATATGTGTGTATAATGCACTGACTTTTTAATCTAATATTAGTTATTCAGTGGAATAATAATTTTATTTTTACAATGTTTTTTTTAAATATTATTGTTACATTTAGGGCAGTAGATCACTGTGATACCCTCATACCTATCAAACACTTATTTATAAAGTCAGTCAAGAGCAAACGACATTACCCTATTTGCTCGATTATAAGAGAAGTTTTTTTCTCAGAGCAAATGCTCTGAAAAATACCCCTCATCTTATATTCAAGGTCATCTTCAAATAGAGGTCTGACACAAAGACTAAGATCCAGATCCCCCGCAGCGCTGCAGGGAATCTGGATCCTCAACCTCCACTGCTGCCGGGGCTTCTATGACGGAGCATTGGTGTCACATGACCTTCCGGTGCTCCATCATAGAAGCCCCGGCGGAAGTACCGGCCAGCAGCAGCCGAGGTTTTCAGCCCACATCGCACAGACATGCCCCGGCTGCCAGAGAGGAGGATCCCCCGCAGCGCTGCAGGAGACCAGGATCCTCCTCTCTGCACTCAGACAACCTCCGCTGCAACTGTGACGGAGCACCGGCGTGACATGACCTTCCAGTGCTCAGTCTAAGAAGCCCTAGCGGAAGTCCCGGATAGCAGCAGAAGTTGTCTTCACGCATCACGCAGACGTCCATCGGCTGCCCCAACTTGACACCATGGAGTCTGGAGCACGGGGGACAAGTCAAGGGATGCATCGGTAAGTCGGGGGGAATAGGGCATATCAGGTGGGCAGAGTGATAAATAGGGGGTATAAGGCATATGAGGGGAACAGAGTGGCATAAAAGGGCTATAAGGCATATGAAGGGGGCAGAGTGGCATATAGTTGGTAAAGTGGCATATCAGGGAGGTAGAGTGGCAAATAGGGGGGTATAAGGCATACCTGGGGGGCAGAATAGCAAGCCGTGAGGCAGATTTGCATAACTGGGGGGCAGGTTGGCAACTAAAAGGAAATAAAATAAAAAAAATGCATTTTTCTCCATCCTAATTTTTTATTAAATATGAAAAAAAATAGTTTACATGTGAATTAATATTTACTAGTAAAACTTTTTTTCCTATAGGGTCGTCTTATAATCAGGGTCTTATAATTGAACAAATACGGTATTTGGTACAAATTCTTACACTAAAAATAAGTCAAGTCATTGGAATAATAAAGGGTAACAGAAAAATGCTCCAACCAAGCCAGCCGGTACCCACGGACAAAGATGCCAAAAGTTACAATAGCCTATTAGAAAATGGTAAATCTCATGAACAATATGAATCCAGAACACGATCCAACAAAGTGCCATTACAAACAATAGACCAGCATCGATCAAACATTAACTTTGATATAAGGTTTATAAAATAAAGCAAAAAGTACTATTGCGGTCCGACGACTCAATCTACCGCGCGGACAGCTAGCACACGCTAAGTGTTATTACAGGTAAAGGCCAGCGATTTTGAAAAGGAAATCACTGTCATCGCGGACTATAAAACATTCCGCCGAAATGCATCAGCGATTCCTTTTCTATCTCAGTTCACAGAAAGAAAGTGGTGAAGAGGTTAATGCAGTATTTCAGGCTGCTGATTTTTATTTTATTTTTTGTGGTTTCCATCTGTAATCATTTTTTTTTTTTAACTTTTGAAAGCTGTACGCTCTTACAAATAGCGGGAGATACCCTATATTTTGTATAATGCCTAATTTCCATCTGGCCCTCTTACAATCCAGAAAACCAAGTCTTTAACACCCACAACACGTGTGAAAAATAAATATAAAAGAATACTTCCCCAATGTATGACTGCCGCAGCCCAACACAAAAACGCTCCTCTCAGCGTTCAAAAACGAAAACCAATGGAAATCGGGGCGCATATATACATGGGAAGAGAGAATGCTTATAATAGTGTGATAAAGTAACAAAACTGGGATATTTGTAGAAGTATAAAATACACTCACAAACAGTGCCAGCACAAGCAGCTCTTTAAAAGTCGAAAAATGTTCTTTATTCTTTTAAAACTCTATAAATATAAAAGCAAAAGAAAACAACCATATGGTGTAGTATCTCACTGAATGTTAAGTGCGCAAGTATGGAAACACTTACAAAATGGTTGAGTTCAAACAGGTCAAATCGTTAGTTTGAAAAAGTCCAGCGAAGTGGAAATGCAGATGAAGTCCTCAATATCTCAACGCGTTTCGCCGTTTTTACGGCTTCCTCAGGAGAAATGAAGTTGAAGATCGGTAGAATCCGCAGTAATCCGTAATCGTGGTGTATAAAAAATAAGTGTAAAAAGTCCGCTTTAAATATCCTCTAAAAATGTCTGCGTGCCGGTGCATGTCGGGAGAAAACGTCATTACGTTCCTGCGTCGTTTCCCACGTCGTCTCCTGGCAACGGACGTAGCTTCTATATCTTTTTCTTTCTAAAAGAGGCGTAGTTCTTGTCCGCATATGAATGTATCTGGAGAGACGTCATCCTTGTCTGGGTTCTGATACGTCCGGGGGAGGTGTCTTCCGATATGATGTGGATGATGCGTCGGTACTGCAGGAACACGTCAGCTCTGTCTCCTCATAGTGAATGTGGTCCGATCTCCGCTCAAAGGGTGTCGGATTTTATGCTACATGATTCTATGAGCTATGGGAATAATCCCAAGCTCATATGAAAGAAGATGAACAGATCAAAAATAAAGGATTATTCACGGTGAATGTTTAAAAATGTTATGTGTCACAATAAGATAATATAGTGAACGGGGGATGTACGATGGAAAGTAAAATGTGAGGTATATACAACAGAATATAATCAAGTCTAACAGGTAAGAGGAGTATGGTGAAAATGAGATATAAAGTATGTTAGACAATTGAAGTATTAGGTAGGAATATAAGAGAGATCTAGAGTGCCTATATAAGGAAAGTGTCACTAGAGTATCTAATGGCATATTATATAGAGGGACCAATGAGGTGAGTATGTAGATATTGGATAGAGATATAGAGTCCCTTTATAAACCAAAAAGTATGATGGAAAATGATAATAACAAAAAATTATAAATAGACTTATATATGTATTATGGTAAAAAATAAAAGAGGATATGTCATGTAAAATAGGTATTATGTGGGTTAAAAACTAAAATTGTATGCAAGTGTGAACGTAAAAATAAAATTATATGAAAGTAATGATATCAAGATCTGTATTCAGGCCATCTTTTTTGTATGTTTGAAAATTAAAGATCCATTGTGTTTCTTTTTTTGTGAGTATAGAGATAGTGTTACCCCCTCTCCAGTGGGGTGTTACTGAGTCAATCCCTATGATTTTAAATTCAGGTAGTGAGAAAGAATTGCATGTGTTACAGTGTCTAGGGACACTGTGTTGAGTGTTGTTATTGCGAATCCCTCCTAAATGCTCAAGGGCCCTAACCTTGAGTTCTCTGGTGGTTCTACCAATGTATTGTATTCCACAGGAACATTGTAACAAGTATATAACATTCTTAGTGTTACAATGTATGAAGTTTCTTATAACATATTCTTTCCCCGTGTTTGTGCAAGTGAATGTTGTTATTCTTCTAGGTTGTGTATGACAAGTTTTACAGACCTTACATCTGCCGCACCGATAAAAGCCTGGAGGTTTTTTGGCAAGGAAGTGATTATCAGTTTTTTCTAAGGGTGGGAGGGCACTGGGGGCCAGTAGCGTTTTTAAATTAGCCAGCTTTTTGTAGATGATTTTGGGTTTGTGAGGGAGATGTTTACCTAAAACGGTATCTTCTAACAATATAGGCCAGCATTTATTGATGGCTTTTCTAATATACGGAGCCTGATCACTAAATTGGGTGATGAAGGAGAAGTCAAAGTCTCCTCTATTTCTCTGTTTGTTATTATGTACAAGATCATCCCTTTTGATCTTATGCACAGCCTCTAGGCTATTGACAAGAAGATCATTTGGGTACTTTTTTTCACTGAATTTATTGAGGAGATGGTTACTTTGTTCTAGAAAATCCTGGTCTCTTGTACAATTCCTACGGATTCTTGTGATTTGTCCTTTAGGGATATTTTTTAGCCAGCTTGGGTGATGTCGGCTTGAGAAATGTATGAAACCATTTCCATCGGTTGGCTTAAAAAATGTTTTTGTATGAATTGTATTGTTTTCAATGAATAGTGTAAGATCTAAAAAATCTATGTGTGATTTACTTATGCAAGAAGTGAATTTCAGATTATACTCATTTTTGTTTAAATATGAGATGAATTCCTGTAAGAGATCTTCCTGTCCTTTCCAGATTATAAGGACATCATCTATATACCTCTTCCATAGAACCAGATTCGCGCCGAAAGGGTTGTTGTTCCAAATATGATGGGTTTCCCAATCAGCCACATACAGATTGGCATAACTCGGCGCGAATCTGGTTCCCATTGCAGTCCCGCAAGTCTGAAGGAAGAAATTGCCATCAAAAGTGAAAAAGTTATGTGTAAGAATGAATTGTATACAATTAATTATAAATTCATTTTGAAGTGGATTGGTCTTTCTGTCTTCTGTTAGTGCCTTTTTTATGGTTTTTATACCTAATTCATGTGGAATTACTGTGTACAGGGAGGCTACGTCAACAGTCGCCCATATATACTCAGAAGACCATGTGATTTCTTCTAAAGTTTGTAAAACATGTGTGGTGTCCTTTAAGTATGAACGGCTGTTAGAAACTAGAGGTTGTAAAAACATGTCAACATATATATATGTTGACATGTTTTTACAACCTCTAGTTTCTAACAGCCGTTCATACTTAAAGGACACCACACATGTTTTACAAACTTTAGAAGAAATCACATGGTCTTCTGAGTATATATGGGCGACTGTTGACGTAGCCTCCCTGTACACAGTAATTCCACATGAATTAGGTATAAAAACCATAAAAAAGGCACTAACAGAAGACAGAAAGACCAATCCACTTCAAAATGAATTTATAATTAATTGTATACAATTCATTCTTACACATAACTTTTTCACTTTTGATGGCAATTTCTTCCTTCAGACTTGCGGGACTGCAATGGGAACCAGATTCGCGCCGAGTTATGCCAATCTGTATGTGGCTGATTGGGAAACCCATCATATTTGGAACAACAACCCTTTCGGCGCGAATCTGGTTCTATGGAAGAGGTATATAGATGATGTCCTTATAATCTGGAAAGGACAGGAAGATCTCTTACAGGAATTCATCTCATATTTAAACAAAAATGAGTATAATCTGAAATTCACTTCTTGCATAAGTAAATCACACATAGATTTTTTAGATCTTACACTATTCATTGAAAACAATACAATTCATACAAAAACATTTTTTAAGCCAACCGATGGAAATGGTTTCATACATTTCTCAAGCCGACATCACCCAAGCTGGCTAAAAAATATCCCTAAAGGACAAATCACAAGAATCCGTAGGAATTGTACAAGAGACCAGGATTTTCTAGAACAAAGTAACCATCTCCTCAATAAATTCAGTGAAAAAAAGTACCCAAATGATCTTCTTGTCAATAGCCTAGAGGCTGTGCATAAGATCAAAAGGGATGATCTTGTACATAATAACAAACAGAGAAATAGAGGAGACTTTGACTTCTCCTTCATCACCCAATTTAGTGATCAGGCTCCGTATATTAGAAAAGCCATCAATAAATGCTGGCCTATATTGTTAGAAGATACCGTTTTAGGTAAACATCTCCCTCACAAACCCAAAATCATCTACAAAAAGCTGGCTAATTTAAAAACGCTACTGGCCCCCAGTGCCCTCCCACCCTTAGAAAAAACTGATAATCACTTCCTTGCCAAAAAACCTCCAGGCTTTTATCGGTGCGGCAGATGTAAGGTCTGTAAAACTTGTCATACACAACCTAGAAGAATAACAACATTCACTTGCACAAACACGGGGAAAGAATATGTTATAAGAAACTTCATACATTGTAACACTAAGAATGTTATATACTTGTTACAATGTTCCTGTGGAATACAATACATTGGTAGAACCACCAGAGAACTCAAGGTTAGGGCCCTTGAGCATTTAGGAGGGATTCGCAATAACAACACTCAACACAGTGTCCCTAGACACTGTAACACATGCAATTCTTTCTCACTACCTGAATTTAAAATCATAGGGATTGACTCAGTAACACCCCACTGGAGAGGGGGTAACACTATCTCTATACTCACAAAAAAAGAAACACAATGGATCTTTAATTTTCAAACATACAAAAAAGATGGCCTGAATACAGATCTTGATATCATTACTTTCATATAATTTTATTTTTACGTTCACACTTGCATACAATTTTAGTTTTTAACCCACATAATACCTATTTTACATGACATATCCTCTTTTATTTTTTACCATAATACATATATAAGTCTATTTATAATTTTTTGTTATTATCATTTTCCATCATACTTTTTGGTTTATAAAGGGACTCTATATCTCTATCCAATATCTACATACTCACCTCATTGGTCCCTCTATATAATATGCCATTAGATACTCTAGTGACACTTTCCTTATATAGGCACTCTAGATCTCTCTTATATTCCTACCTAATACCTCAATTGTCTAACATACTTTATATCTCATTTTCACCATACTCCTCTTACCTGTTAGACTTGATTATATTCTGTTGTATATACCTCACATTTTACTTTCCATCGTACATCCCCCGTTCACTATATTATCTTATTGTGACACATAACATTTTTAAACATTCACCGTGAATAATCCTTTATTTTTGATCTGTTCATCTTCTTTCATATGAGCTTGGGATTATTCCCATAGCTCATAGAATCATGTAGCATAAAATCCGACACCCTTTGAGCGGAGATCGGACCACATTCACTATGAGGAGACAGAGCTGACGTGTTCCTGCAGTACCGACGCATCATCCACATCATATCGGAAGACACCTCCCCCGGACGTATCAGAACCCAGACAAGGATGACGTCTCTCCAGATACATTCATATGCGGACAAGAACTACGCCTCTTTTAGAAAGAAAAAGATATAGAAGCTACGTCCGTTGCCAGGAGACGACGTGGGAAACGACGCAGGAACGTAATGACGTTTTCTCCCGACATGCACCGGCACGCAGACATTTTTAGAGGATATTTAAAGCGGACTTTTTACACTTATTTTTTATACACCACGATTACGGATTACTGCGGATTCTACCGATCTTCAACTTCATTTCTCCTGAGGAAGCCGTAAAAACGGCGAAACGCGTTGAGATATTGAGGACTTCATCTGCATTTCCACTTCGCTGGACTTTTTCAAACTAACGATTTGACCTGTTTGAACTCAACCATTTTGTAAGTGTTTCCATACTTGCGCACTTAACATTCAGTGAGATACTACACCATATGGTTGTTTTCTTTTGCTTTTATATTTATAGAGTTTTAAAAGAATAAAGAACATTTTTCGACTTTTAAAGAGCTGCTTGTGCTGGCACTGTTTGTGAGTGTATTTTATACTTCTACAAATATCCCAGTTTTGTTACTTTATCACACTATTATAAGCATTCTCTCTTCCCATGTATATATGCGCCCCGATTTCCATTGGTCCTCTTACAATCCATCATGAACGTTTCTGCCAGACATATCTTCCTCACCTGTCGCTCCACTGACACCTCTCCCCTCTGTCAATCACTTGTACGCTCTTCATAGCGGTCCCCCTCCTTACGAGACGAAGAAGAGTGTAAATACATCTCTCTGCTAGTCTGATGATCTTCGTTTGTCTTCTGCTCTGATTTTTACTTCTCATGGATGTTATCTAAGGCTTCTCGAGGGTTGTCCCATTCCCCGGAATGCCCTTCCATGCTTTATCCATCTCCGCTCCTCCACTTGTTCCTTCAAATAATCCCTCAAGACCCTATCAATGGACTATCAATGTTACCTTCCTTACCCCCACCTTTAGATCACCTCTCCTAGTACCTCTTCTGCTTTCGGACTGTACTAAATATTATATATTAGGCTAGAGTGGCTGCTCCATGGCAAAGAGTGGGACTTTCACGTCTTATGTAGAACCTCAACTCCTTCTAGCTTGAGGCTTCCTTACTTTTTGTTTCTATAAGTCGACCTGTTTTGTGATGCCCTACTTGTTATGTCTGTTATGCACTGCAGAAGCGCGATAAAACCAATAAAAAAACAACCAATATCGGGATTGTAAAGTACGGTTGGAATCCAGGAACAGAGACTATTGTTTTAGTGTGAGTTATATTAATATATATTTATGTGGCAACAAACACAATAAGAAAAACTAGACGCCAATCAAACACTCTCCTCACCTCCATTAAAATAACTTTCACACAATATTCCAGAGACCAAAAATCTCTCCGTCTCGTCTCCCCGCGCAATATGACCTTTTTTGTGTGGAGTCTCTGCCCGTTATCAAGTATTTTGTCTTACGTCCCCAGTCGTTTGTTCAATTATCCGTTCTTCCATCAGCTCCTGCGAGCGCCCACTTTCCGAGCCGGGCCGCAAATTGAGATTCATGGAGGACGAAGTCAGCTTTTATTATGACCGTTACACATTGGGAGTAACCATTGACAGACCCAATTATAATAAAATAAAATAAAAAAAATAAAAAAAGGTCCGGTCACTTTGATTATAGTAATAAATTTCATAGAACGCAACCTGCAACCCAAGATAAACGGTTCTCCGGGACGGGCCTTCGACGCTACATTCCGCAGACTTGCATTTTCATGGAACGGTTCTAAATTCTATAACCTCTCTCTTAGCAAAGAGATTTGCCATATATTTAAGTAATCCTGTGTTTTAACCCTTTGGCTCCCAGGGGAAAAAGTTATCGCTCAACACCAGAATACTGAATCGGATTGACCTTGAGTGGCGTCTCCTGTTATTCCGTCATAAACATGTTTCTCGGTTCGGAACTCGTCAGAAAGTTTACTTTTTGGTGCAACAAAGCGTATCTCGTCAAAAAAAAAGAGAGAAAAAATGATGGTTGTTTTCTGTATTCATCGGGAAGCTTTAATCTTGTTCGGAGTTTACAGGATTTTTAAGCAGATGTACCTTAATAGGATATATCACCAAAAATATCCCACTTGGGGAATATAAATCGGGCCGGCAGCGTAGATTCTGTATTATAAAATATATTATGGCACTAACAAGATCCTATCTGCACTTCACTGTGTTATATTTATTGCAGATTTTGTTAAAAATTTCATTTGAGTCAATAACCAAATGTATGCCGCTAAAAAAAAAAAAAGGCGAATGTGCCGACATAAAGCGTATTACTGGAGATCAGGATTTATCTGACAAAAAGGAAAGCTTTAAGAGCTCGATGTTTTATGCATAGCTGGAAATTAATATCTCGTCTCAAGCTTTCTGTCTCTGTCGCCTCTGATTAATAAAATGTTGTAACTTTTATGAAAAAAGTAGGAAAACGTATTTCCTAACCTTCTTTTTTTTAACCCCTTAAGGACAATGGGCGGTCCCTAAACCCACTGAAAGCAGGGCATTTTAAGCCCGTACATGTACGGGCTTTGTCATTAAGGGATTAATTATATAATAGTAAATAACCAGCATGAGCAGAAGAAAAATGTGTCTAATTATGATTTGGAAACAATGCTAAAAGAATAGTTTTTTGATACACGTGTATCGAGGCAGATAGGCGCTTAATGAGAGATTATTGGCTGAATGACGTCACTTTTTACAAGCTTCTGTAACGAGAAAAGGATGAACATTCCAGACAATATTAACCCGATCCGTGTTTGTTGGGATGGGGTATCTCATTGAAATTGTTTTCGGGGGGTTCCAGAATCACTCAATAGTTTCTAGAATCACTCTAGAAATCTCATTCAATAGCTACCCCAAATGTGCCACCATAAAGGGGCTCACTGGACTAATCAAGGAAAGGGACCATGAACGCTGACCCTTGCCAGGTTTATAGTTTAGTCTGATTTCCATGGAGAGTAAAAGAAACAACGTTTCAACGTGTTAGGCAACATTCTAGCTTCACACACACACCACCTAATTTTATCCTTGTCTTATGTTTTTGCTCCTTGCTATAGGCTGTATTCTTTTTTAGTCACAGCAGTCTTTTTCGTACAGTCAATTCTCATTTGAAGAGTTGATGCCTGGAAAAGGCTATGGGGTCTGATGGTACCCAGAACGAGAGTTCTTGATGATAGTCTGGTGCATCTACTGGTTGGGGTCACCTTGCTGCTGGCAGGTTGTTCATGGTTTGGTTATGTGCTGGTTTGGGATAAGTTCATGAAACCGTGGCTGGCGTCCTTACTCTCGTGCTTTCTCATTTATTAGGTTATTGGAGGTATGGATCACAAGGCTACGGGGCCAGGCAGTCATGATTAGCCTCTAAATGGACGCTAGAGTAAAGATGCCCTCGGCCACTGGTAAGGTTTTCATGGGCCACAGCCATGTTTCCCAGTGACATATTTACCGTCTAGGCCTGACCCGGGACAGCAGCTCTGGCTGCCCCCTACATGGTCGCCATGTTCTCTGAGGAGCACCGGGATATGATGTCATATGCCAGTGCTCCATTTGTTAAGGAGTAGCAGATATGGGGTGCATCAATCACACTGGGGGTTAAGACAGGCTTTGGTCACCATGGTCTCTATTTTAATTCAAGACCCACGTCTTCATCACTCATAAACACGTAAAGCTTAGCACGCTGAAAAGACACATTTCTAACCCAATTTTTTGTAGAATAATTATATTTTTGGCTAATTTAACCAAATTCCATTCAGGAAAGACACTGTTTTTCACTCTGTCCATGTGAGCGGGGCCATGTTTCATAAGTCACTATGTATCAATTGCCAGAAAATAACCACAATCTAATAATGAAATCACTATTTTATTATAATTGTTATAATGCGTCATGTAGGATTAGTTTTAATGCCAACATCTTTCAGTTAATCAGCGCAAAGTTATTTTGTTTGATAGAGGTTAAGATTCCATCTCTGTTTGCAAGAAACGAATCCTCACTTAACGGATTATATACTCCACAAAATAACAATTGCGTCTGACCTGTCCGGTGGCAGGATATTATAACGGAACGCTTCACACACTGATTTTAAATAAATTGTTACTTGACCCAGACTAATGAGCCAAACATCCTTAGAATCCCATAAACTATTTGAAAATATTTCACTGTTATTAGCCATCTTCTAAGAAAAGCTAAATGGGACGTTCCCCTGCAATGGAAATAGAGATTAAATATAAGAAACTTCTTCCCAGTAGAAGTGGTAGAGGGTAATACAGTGAGGGTATTAAACATGCATGGGATAGACATACGGCTCCTGAATCTAAGACGAGACCAACGACTGATTAAGGTTTGGGTCTTTGCATTGGGAAAACCAGGCAGACTAGACGGCGGCCGGATGGGTTTTATCCGCCATTAATTAGTATCATCTCTTGTTCTTCATTGTTCCACAATGTGTGACTCAACTCGTCTCATCACTAGAAAACCACTGGAGGTCAGACGTTGGGGCAAAGAGCAGCACATTGAGTTGACACCGCAGAATTTACCCTAGATGAACTGTTCCAGCACAGTAAAACAGAAGTGGATGAAAACTCTCACCATCTCCTCATATTCTACAAATGTTACTTTCCACCCCAAAGAGACGTAAGTTTCCACCCATTCTGTCCCTTGCTGGGCACATTATATGCACACATTGTCTCAGGAGGTCATTCTGTGCCTTGAGATAACCAGCCGGTGGACACTCAAATATTCTTTGCTACAGAGGTTTTTCGTTTTTACGTTTTTAGGCTAAATTATGTTCATAGTTATTAGTACTCTGTGGCCACTACTTGGGTAGAAATAGAACATATAATAAACAGATGCAGTATATTCATAAATAAGTATGGCTATATCAATGGGTAACTTCAGTGGTTATGATAAGATATCTAGGGATTTCTTAGATGTCCACTCATATGAGAGATGGACATTGTGGTGCTTAGCTGGGGAGGGTGAGGTGTCCAAGAAACTGGCAAGACCAGGAAGGAACCAGACGCTCTTCCATCTGATGATCTAAAGGCGAGAGGAGGTAACGAGTTATCAGGACCCATATGGAGGGCTTCTGGTCACAACAATCCACAATATTACAATTAGACTAAGCAATTCTATTTGGTGTGCAGAATAAACTATACACACAAGGACATCTTTAAGCCTCGACAGAATGTGACGTGAAGGATAAAGGAAAATCACAGCTGAAGAAGCGTACAAAGCGTGCTGTACTTAAAAAGTACTCTGCGCAGAGCAACGTGTCACCGAACAATGGAGCTCTGCAGAAGACAAGCTACCGCTGGATCCTTCCATACACTTCGTACAGTTTAGGGCACAATGCAGAAATGACTGGTATAATTAAATCACTCAGAGCCCCATTCAGCAAACTTAGACCTGTCAATCATCTAACTTTTATCTGAAAGTAAAACAACTGTATTTGTTCTGAAGAACACCAAGTCTTAGCGCTTAGTGAGTACATTTCATCGCGTTCCGAGAAGTTCGCTACGGAACACGGTGGGGAAGCGGCCACCCTTTGAGTCCTGGAAATGCCAGCCAAGCATCACAGTTACTGTTTTGGCACATTAACCCCCGATTGGAGGAGGATGAGGTGAGCTGTAATCTTCCTACTGCCGAAATATTTCAGAAAGGGCTACAGACATCCTCCCGGGTGCCATGAAGGCTCCGCGACTCACCGCTGATGACCATGCTTCCAAGGAAGCTCTCTTACCGCTGGGTGTAGAAGGTATTTGTCTCTCGCCCGCTCCCCACCCCTCTCCTGCCTACTTGTGCGGCCAGTTCCACTTCTCCAACTCTTCTTCATCCGTCCTGCCACCCATCGGGTGTAGCTGACGGGAGGACCTGCTCGGAAAGCTCCCCAGGTGTCTGACTTATATAGGAAGGTGGGACAATGAGCTTCAGGAGAGCTGCCTTTAAGCAACGATATTGGGGTCTATTCACTAAAGGGAGAGTTTGTAAGAGAGTTGGGGTTTTAACGTCTTAATTTTACTGTTCACTATGAGGGTCCAACACTGACAAGTTCAACCAACGTGAAGGGCCGAGCTGGCCCTGTATAATGTATAATTTCAATGGGTAATGAGGCTGTGAAAAATATCTCAATGATTTAACTATACATTATACAGGGCCTGTAGCAGAACTTTATTGAAGACTATATCATTATATCTAGTGAGCCATCTGTCCTTTTAGTAAATCCCAAACTGTTGTTTGCGTTCCTCCCGACTGTCTTGTATCCGCTGTCCTGCTCTGTTTTCAATCATGTGTCCCACATGTCATACAAGCAAGCACACATAACTGGGCACATACATATCAAAAGCAGGACTGCCTGTGGGGAAAAAAGACACTTGGGAGGTAGGCATTCCCAGGTGTGTTCATAATCCATAATATAAAAAGTCATTCCCTATCCTTTAGAAATGTAAAGATGTAATTGAAACTAAATGAAATGAAAAAAAAATTATATACCGTATATTCCGGCGTATAAGACGACTTTTTAACCCCAGAAAATCTTCCTAAAAGTCGGGGGTCGTTTTATACGCCGGGTACTAACCGAGTACCGAATACTTACCCAGCCGGAGAGTCCCACGAAGCCGCAAATCTCTAGGGGAGGGGCGAGTGGAGAAGCCGCCTCCCCTGGGCCGGTCTTCAGGGCCACGCCGAGGTAGGTGCAAGATCGTGATCTCCCCAACTAGCCCTGATCAGCAGGGCTGGTTGGGGAGATCACGACCTCCCTCTAACTAAACCAACATTAGGGAGCTCGAGGTCTGGCACTTCAGACCTCGGCTTCCCTGCTCCCTAATCACTACGCGCCGGCTATTGATGCCGAGCGCGGTGATGACGTCATGTCCCGGCAACGGCATCAATTGCCGGCGCGTAGTGATGAGGGAGCAGTAAACAGAGGTCTGACATGACAGACCTCGCGCTCCCACGACTGGATGGAAGAAAGAAGATAGAAGATGAGAAAGGTAAGAGATGGGGAGAAAGGGGTGTGAGTGCAGTGCATGTATGTTGGTGTGAGATGGTCAGTGTGTTTGTGTGTTTGTAAGCTGGTATATATATATATATATATATATATATATATATATATATATATATATACGGTATATACATGTGTGTGTGTGTGTATATATATGTGTGTATATATATATATATATATATATACGTGTGTGTGTGTGTGTGTGTAATATATATATATATATATATATATATATATATACACACATGTGTGTGTGTGTGTATGTATATATACATGTGTGTGTCTGTATATATATATATATATATGTATGTATATATATATATATATATATGTATAGGGGTGTGTGGTGAGGGCAGTGTATAAATGTGTATGTATTGACAGGTGTATGTTAGTATGTGTAGATATATATATATATATATATATATATATATATATATATATGTATATATATATATATATATATATATGTATATATATATATATATATATATATATATATATGTATATGTGTGTGTGTGAGTGTATGTATGTATATGTCTGTATAACAACCAGCCAATCACCAATAAGGTACATCGCTTGCCGTGATTGGCTGGTTGTTGTACGCTGGGTAGAGGGGTAGTCTTATACGGCGAGTATAGTCCAAACTCTATATTTGAACTGGAAAAGTTGGGGGTCGTCTTATACGCCCAGTCGTCTTATACGCCGGAATATACGGTATATATATATATATATATATATATATAGTTTAATTTTTATATTTTTTATAGTTTCGTTTTATATATATGTGAAAAAGTATATGTATACATTATTAATTTTTTTAGTTTTTTTAAATATTTATATCGACCATAGGAATAATGAAATTTTTAATGAACCACCGTAACGATCATGAAAACATTAAGTCAGGTGACGATAGTTTTTTTTTAGTCTTTTTTTTATTGTATTCTCTATTTGACCAACAAATAAAAACAAATGAACATCTGAAACGCGCTGTGCTGCTGAATCCAGATTTTACGTCTAAATCCCCATAATAGCTCGTTTTAAAGCTAACAAGCTGCCCGACGCCATTATTGTAGCAGGGATTCTCGTCTCCAAGGGCTAATATCCTTACTAATGTTTCCCGAGGATAAAAAATATATATATATCACAATTTGACATTTAAAATGCCATTTTGCTTCCCGTCTCCTGTTATCTCTATTACCTGTAAAATGCATTTTCAAGAAAATAATACGTTGCCACATTTTCTCAGTAAATGAATCGGCCATCGGAGATGCAAAGGTGAGCAGAAACATCTCAATTCCAGATCTAATCTCCAACACATTTCTCAAGACATAAACAGTCGCTCATAAAATGCGGAAAAAGAAAGAAAAGAAATAAAAAAAAAAGTTTGTTTTTCTTGCTTTATTGGCTCTTTAATAACGAAACATAAAAATAAAATATTTTTTTTGTGTGCTAAAGGAAATATATATCTACTAAGACGAGGCACAACCCCCCTTTAAAAAGTTTATTTTTAGTTTATTAGAATTTCTTCATTTAATAGGACATATATTTCAAATCTGTGTTCTGAATGCTGTGTCTGTTATAAATACACTATATGGACAAAAGTATTGGGACACCTGACCAACGCGAAGGGGACATGCCAAGATATTTTGGACAATTCTCTGCTTCCAACAGTTTGGGGAAGAACCCTTTTCTATTCCAGCATGACTGTGCCCCGGCGCATAAAGCAAGCTCCATAAAGTGGGTTTGGGGTGGAAGAACTTGACCGGCCGCATGGAGCCCCGACTTCAACCCCATCGAACACCTTTGGCATGACCTGGAGCGGAGATTGCGAGCCGGGCGTCTCGTCCAACATCTTGTCCTGATCTCACAACCTCTACTGGATAAATGGGCAAAAAAAACCCACAGAAACTCCCCAAAATCTCATGGAAATCCTTCCCAGAAGAGTGGAAGTCGTTATATCTGCAATGTGTGACCAACTACATATTAATGTCTATGTATTTAGAATGTGATGTCATAAAAGTCCCTCTTGGTGTAACGGTCAGGCGTCCGAATACTTTAGTCCATATAGTCTATTCAATTGATGATCATTATCACCTGTACTAGAATGTGATAGGCAGAGTTACCTCAATGATTGGCAGGGGAAGAAGAATTGTGGTTCACCTTTGACCTTTTACGAAAGGGCTTATGCGACTCCCGCTGACCTTCACCCTTATGATCTCCGCGGGTCTGAGAGAAGCACAGTGTTGGGTTATGACATCATATCTCAGATCTCTGAGTAACTCAGACCTGGAGGGACTAGAAGTGTCAGAGAAACTAGGAAGCAGTGACATTAGGGGAGAGCCCCTCTTAAACCTGGCTAAGGGCAGCACTTGGAAGGGGAGAAGAGAAGTTATTGCCACAAAGAAAGACAAACCACCATCTTCCCCTGTAAGATTTCTAGCAGGACTCCCCCAATGGATAAAAGTAAGCTTTAAAGATGAGTAAACCCTTGTTCTAAGACTCTGCTGACTCCGAGATGTTCAGTAAACACATCTGGAAGGTAGCAGCTGTCTCCAGACCACTGATCATGAGGACAGTCCTTCTTCTGATAGACTTCCATACATCTGTGAGCCTGATCTGTATACGTCATTTGGGTTGGTAGTATCCTCACGTTCAACCTCACCGACCACAAGCACGTAGACTTCATGGTCATGCAGAAACATATAGATGAGAAGGAAAAGAAGAAGGACTACTTCGCAAGTTCTTTCCATTTAAACCCAACGCAACCAGACTGGGTCTGCATATAAATTCATGTTGAACGTGGAACTCTGGTCTGATTTATTCAAAGCTAATTGATTCCCAACACTAAAAGCGGACATATTTGTCCTCATCGTACCTCAAAGAGTTTTTTTTTTCCTCCCAAAGCTGGTTTTGGTCGCATTTGAGAAACGCTGCTCTCCGTTATAATAACTGGCAAGATCGGAACTTGGCTATTCTCGATATTCTCACGGACAATAGGGACTAACGTGAAGCTACTTTATCACAGAGTAAGAAATCTAAATACAAAGCGGAGGTTCTGTGCCGGGAAATCCCCGATGACTTCTCTTGGTGGGCGTCTTGGTAAACATTTAACGATAAGAAGCGTACGGCGTGCTTCATGTCACTGCTATGAAGGTCAGAGAGATCGGCTCCCTTAATAACCTTTTAGAACAAATGAAGCTTTTACATTGTGCACCAATAGTTATTTTTTTTATTATATTTTAAGTGAATCATACATTTTAAAAATATATATTTTTACCGTTATTTCCATATTATTGTACCTTCTATTCTTTAATTTATTTTTTTATTATTTTTTTTTTACTTATTATTTCTCTTTCATATAATTGTTCAACAATAAATGCAATGTCAATCTTTTATCAACCCATGTGATGTATCTGCGAATGTACTAAAAATACTTATTTTTACTTAAACATTTTGGAGGCCATGAATAATAAAAAAAATAAAATAGTAAATACATTGTGTAGGCACAAAATAACTAGAATCACACTTTTCTTTTCGTTTGACTGCCTACTTATTTTTTAGTTAAGATTTTTTTTTGTTGATTTTTTTTATTTGCGTTTTTCATAAACCCAATAACATATATATTAATAATAAGCACTATAAATAAGATTTTTGTTAATTAAAAAGTGCTTTATTGCATATCAACTTTTTTTTTTTTTTTGGAGAATTTTTTTAATCACCATGACAACCAATAAAAATGTCTTCTGGTTTGCTTATTTAGCAATATTGCTAAATTACTGTAACAAGGAGCTTATTAATTCACAAATAAAACAAAAGCAACAATTCGAGCGGAATAAATAGCATTAACCCATTCCTTGCCAAGGCAATCTGCAACAGTCTAAGGTCTGACTTATTAACCCAGTTGTCTCGACGTTTTTTTTTGTGTTTTCCCATCATTTACATATCTTTTCCAGCCAAATATAAAATGCAAATGTATTCAAACAAAATATCACTATAAAGGCACGTTATCCCGCCGGGTTAATAATTCCAGCGCAGGATGTGCCCCCCGATATTTTTATAATAAAGTTGGACAGAACATTTTTGGCCCCATGTAGGGATGTTTCTATTAATGAAGTTTCCATACAGACTGTAAGAGAAATAAATGAAAGCCGAGAAACGCCGGCACATTTTTTCCTGTAAAATGAGCAGATTTTTTGCATGCCCATCCCCCAACATCGCTACGGCATGTGCTGGTGCTATATAAATCAATGTAATGCATCCAAATTGGGATACTTGTATGGGGGGGGTGACAAATGGCAGGAGGGGTGGGCCTAGCCTAGAAGTGGGTGGAGTGAGGGGGTGGCTCCAGCCCCAGATGTGAGTGGGACCAGCCTGGAAGTGGGTGGGGTATAAGGTGTGGTCACCTGACCACCTCACTGCTGCACTGGAGGTCCGTGCTGCATCAGCATAGTTCTTCCAGCTGCCTGGGCCAGATCATTAGATGTCTCCAACCAACCCATCATCTGGAATAGCAGTGCCTGAAAATCAGGACTGTCACGCAAAACCCAGGAGTGTTGGGAAGTATGATAATGCATTGTTAAATTAGTGACCCTATTACAAACATGGTGCATCAAACCATTTATTTTACTTGCAAAGTTTGTATAGTTACTACATATGCCACGTGTGATGAATGTGACAAAACAGCCCAAAGAGAAAGTGGAACAACCTCCCAGCAGAAGTGGTAGAAGAACAGCGAGGGGATTTAAACATACATGGGATCCTGAGTTTAAGATTAAGATTGGAGTCTTTACAGCAAGAAAAACAGGGAGACACAGAAAGAAATGTAACGTAACACACTTTTGAGACCTCAGAGGTCTCTTCTTCATTTGGAATAAGGTGGAATAATGTTGGAGAAATTGTGCCGGAGGAATGGTTTATAAACAAGCTTACATTACCGGCGATTACATTATATTGTACCGTGTTGCTCGTTTTCCTGGAAAGTGCCGAGGCACAGCTTGTCTTCCAATGTTTGTTGCTCCCAACAACAAAATGTAATTTGTATGTTTTTCTTCGTTCTAGATCGGAAGCTTTGTCTAGAAACACGTAAAATGTGTGATTTACTGCAAAAAAACTGCAAATGCTGGCTTAATATACTTTTTTAACCCTTACCACCAACCCGATTTTTTTTTAAGAAATGAAAAATAAAATTATTATAATCTTGAAAAGCGAAGCCTCGGCTTTTTTCCTCGCTTCCATTTGAAGACGAGACCTCTGAGGTCCTAAAAACGTATGCAACTTTACATCTTTTTTTTTTTTATGTCGGCCCAATAAAAAGATACATTTCAACTAGAGGCTTTATTTTTACTCGGGCCTTGACTAAATCTCCCCACGTTAACCACGCCCGTTAACCACGTTAATCAGTTCTCTCCTTCTTCTAACAGAACTTCAGCGTGGTCGGCCATCATGTGCAGTGAAGCTGGTGAGATAGAAGATCTGAAACGATTGTATTTAGTGAATACACCCCATGGGGGGCAAATAACAAGAACATTGTATTCCCCGGAGATATCCATTCTCAGACCTTAATCAGTTGTTGGTCTCGTAGATTGAGGAGCCGTATGTCTATCCCACGCATGTTTAAATTTCCTTACTGTATTAGTCTCTACCACTTCTGCTGGGAGGCTGTTCCATTTACCTACAACCCTCTCAGTTACTAGATTCACAAAAAGGAAAGGAGGGCATAAGAGAGAAATAAAGCTTTCGATATGACTTCAAATATCATCCCTGTTGGTCTCCTCCACCTCGTTAATATTGTTAACACCCGACATAAGTAGCAGAAGTAGTCAATGCATGGCCTCCATGGACCTCCATGGAATTTCCTGACATTTATTCCGAGGCCAACAGCTCATCTGTATTTCAAAAGCCGACGACACTTCTGTATTGTGCCTCTCTGTTTAATGATCTGAGTGCGACGCTTCCTTTGGACCTGAATGTGGGAAAACACGCACTTCCGTTTGGGGTCAATCAGCTGTTTTCATGGAAACAAGGAAATTTCTGGCTGTAACATAATTACAAAATGGTTTCTAACCAGCAATTAGCCTTTTAAACCTAAACTTGGATCAGAGAACACAACGTGCCATTGGAACACAGGAGTGATGGGAGTGATAAAGGGCCATTGGAACACAGGAGTGATGGGAGTGATAAAGGGCCATTGGAACACAGGAGGGATGGGAGTGATAAAGGGCCATTGGAACACAGGAGTGATGGGAGTGATAAAGGGCCATTGGAACACAGGAGTGATGGGAGTGATAAAGGGCCATTGGAACACAGGAGTGATGGGAGTGATAATGGGCCATTGGAACACGGGAGTGATAATGGGCCATTGGAACACAGGAGTGATGGGAGTGGTAAAGGGCCATTGGAAGACGGGAATGATGGGAGTGATAAAGGGCCATTGGAACACAGGAGGGATGGGAGTGGTAAAGGGCCATTGGAACACAGGAGTGATGGGAGTGATAAAGGGCCATTGGAACACGGGCGTGATGGGAGTGATAAAGAGCCATTGGAACACAGGAGTGATGGGAGTGATAAATGGCCATTGGAACACAGGAGTGATGGGAGTGATAAATGGCCATTGGAACACAGGAGTGATGGGAGTGATTAAGGCCTGAGTCTTTACAGCAGGCCAGACGATGCCGAATGGGTCTTATCTGCCAACTCTCCGTTTCTACGCTGTGCGAATAGAATATTTTTGGAGAGCCCAGGCAGCGAGCCTCGGCCCTCCTTCCCGCTTGATATCACCTGCATCCTTTTTGTGTTTAATAAAACATCCGGAAGGAAGGTCTCGTGTGTTTGCTTTTAGTACGAATGAAAGGAATTGTAGAAGTGAGCGTAAATCTCTCTGCTCCCCAAACGATTCCGACACAGACGACTAGCTAAATAGTTGTCACCCTGCATTTGTTGTGTCTGGTTTTTTTTTATTGGAAACAGAACATTTCTTTCTTTTTTTCCCCCCGTAGAGCATTTTTTTCCCTTTATTGTATAAAGAGAACGCAGAAGAGAGACGCGTCTACCGTTACACGCATTCACGCGGCCATCGGACTCTGCATTTCAAAAAGAAGAGAAATCAAAAACGGTTCTACCAAGAATATTTCCTGCTGAAGGGCGAGGGAGGCCGCCGCTTAAAGCATGGAACGGCCATGTTAGAATATGAAAGGATGGCGTTCGACGCTAACCGGAGCGAATGGTTTCTTCAAAGGCCGTTTCATTTTGAGTGATTTTTTTGTTTTGTACAAAGAATTATGATATCACAGAGAATGCCGAACTTTATTCCCTCCGCTCGCCGTTGCTCAATAGCATCTTTAATGCATGGGCTGTACTCGCGATCAGCT